>NC_080418.1:139167292-139327292 GCF_029873635.1 Malania oleifera
GTGTGTGTGTGTGCGCATGTTTGTGTGTGTGCAGGGGAGCTTACAGAGGAGCGCCTCGGCTGCTAGTGTTGCTGTTATGGTGCTCGGTGGCTGGCCAGGTGTTGGAGTGGTGTCGGGTGTGGTTGTTGGACGATGGCCGGAGCTGGAGCGTTGAGTCTTCGGATGGTGGCTTGAGGGAAGTTGCAGAGGAGGGCCTCGGCTGCTAGTGTTGCTGTAGTGCTCGGCTGCAGGTGTCTCGGCTGGGCTTGGAGCAGCTGGAGCAGAGGGAATAGCCGGCTGGTTTGGTGTTGGAGTTCGCCTGATGCGGGTTTGCTGGATTGCTAGAGTGCCACTGCGGAAGATGGTCGGAGCTGAGCATGAGGAGGCGTCGGACTGATGTTGCGTTGCAGAGAGGCGTGGAGGATGGCCGTGGGTCGCCGTGTGTGAGCGAGAACTGGTGAAGGTTGGTGGTCGTGGCTACTGCTGTGCACGGCTAGGTGCTATAAGGGAGGCGGGAAGTGAGGGGATGGGAGAGAGAGACGGAGATGCTGAGATATGGTAGAGGTTGGGTGGCCGAAGCTGCGATGTCAGGGCTGCTGGTGCACGGAGCTTTGAGGATGTTGGTTCAGGCAGCCATGGGGCTGAGTGTGTGAGGATGCAGAGTAAGGGAGGGCAGTGTTAGGATGGCGCTGCCCCTCAGCAGCCATGCGCCGGGAGTCAGGGAGAGAGATGGGAGTTTTTTTATTTTTTCTTTAGGGCTGCCTCCATCCCCGGCCGTGTCTGTCCGGGTGCTGCGCCACACCTTTTTTATGGATGAATGGGGGTAGCGTAGGGATCTAGGGTTTCCGCTCCCCCTTGCTTTCTTCTTGTTTAATTTTATTTTTATTTTTACTATAATAATAATAATAATAATAATAATAATAACAATAATAATGCTAAGTAATAATAATAATAATAATAATAATAATAATAACCATAATGATAAGAATTATAATAGTATAATAGTAAAATAATAATAATAATTATTATAATAATAATAATAATAATAATAATAATAATAATATTTAAAATGATAGTAATAATAATAATCATAGTAATGATGATAATAGTAAAATAATAATAATAATAATAATAATAATAATAATAAATAAATATTTAGAAATAATAATAATAATAATAATAATAATAATAATAATAATAAAAGTAATATTTAAAATGATAATAATAATAATAATAGTAATAAGAATAGTAATGGTAATAATAATAATAAAACTATATTTAATAATAATAATAATAATAATAATAAAGTAATAATAAAAAAAATTATAATAATAATAATAAAAAAAATTGTTATATTGGGCTCGAGAAAAAATGGGGTGTCTACATAAGTAATCCACAAATTCTCCTGAGGTACTCGCCACCACGATCAGATCGTAGTGTCTTGATACATTTACCTTGACGCTTCTCCATTTCTACCTTAAATACCTTGAATTTTTCAAAACATTCAGACTTACGATGCATCAAATAAATATACTCATACCTTGAGTAATCATCAATGAAAGTAACGAAATACTCAAAGCCACCTCTAGCTTGGATATTCAAGGGACCACACAAATCAGGGTGAACCAGTTCTCCTTTCTACATGTCACCCTCTCCTTTAAGTGTTTTACTCTCTCTCCTTCACCCGATTATGCTTGACTCAGTCTTAAACATTAAATAAAAATAATTAATGAAAACAATTTTATTGTTGATAAACTAGAAATACAACATTTTATTTAAAGTCATCTAAAGTCTTCAATTACATACTATTGGAGAATGAAATAAAAATCAAACTAAATAATCCCTCAAAGTTAAAATTTTCATACAATTTTGTAATTAAATTTTATATTAAAATACATACCAACCATATTAGTTATTCACATTTTATTTATATTTATATTTTTTTCTTTCATTACAAATATCCTCCCATTTTTGTCTAGAACCCCTTATTTTTTATCTATGTTGAAAGCATGCCTTACTCTCAATTGTCTCAAGCTCTCAACCAGTTCTTAGCCTTGCTCTTCGCCCCTAATCACCAACTATAGTTGCCCTTCATTATTAATGCAAAGAGATTGTCACCTTCTAACTAATTATATGTATAAACAATAATTTCATAACCAACCCTCCAAGGATGGCTCAAGTGGTAAACATAAAACTCTTTTGGTTAAATGGTCAAAGTTTTAGTCTTGGAGATTACGGTTTGTCATTTGAGATAAAGCATTGGTGCTTAAGTAAAAAAAAAAGAAGGTAAAGAGACACGTCTCGGATTTCAGTAATCCTGCATTTGTCTTTATTGCATCAACATACAATTATACATTATCTCCACTTTTACAAACCTTAATCGCATCTATATGATAATGATATTAAAGGCAAATGATGAGTCCCTATTACCATTAAGGCTTTAACAAATTATTCTTCAAACTCCATAATATTACATACCTCTCAACCATTCAATTTAAATTTAAATTCAAATCACACGGAAAAATAATGACATAATTTTTACTTTTATTATGGAAATGCCTCGATAATTGACACTAATGTTGGACTTTTAATGATTTTATAGCGAGAAAATCCTCCTTCATGTAACACCTTCTCCCACTCTAATTTTGTTCTTTCCCTTCCTCCAGAGCTGAGGACAAGCATGGTTAGATCAAATGCCAACCTTGTCTCGTCAAATAAGTGTTTACCATCTGGTTGCAAAACGATATCAATGATGATCACCTTGCCATTTGTCTCAGAGATTGCTTTTCGACAATTTTTCAAGATTTTGATACAATCTTCATCTCCCCAATCGTGCATGATCCACTGAAATTTGATAAATTGTTATGATGAGTAATGATTGGTCACTTGGACGTGTAAGTACGTAAAAAAAAAAAATTGTTACAAAAATATGCACATAAATAATATTATATATTCTAAAATTTTAAAATATTTTAGAATAATGATTTTCTTCTTATATAAAAGATTTTTGTGTGCTTTCATCTTTTGATATTTCTTTAAACTTTTTAAAATCACAAATCTAGCATTGTAGGATAAATATTTCTAGATCCAAACATAAAAATTTTATTTGGAAAAGTTAATTACAAATTATTAAAATTTATTAAATAAGAAAAATAGATTTTTATTAAATTTATTGACAATATTTATTTGAAAACTGCAATTTACCTACTCAATTACCTTCATGAAAATTGCATCAGCTTTAGGAATATTATGGAACATGTCACCTGCGACGTGGCACACTCCGGGGAACGGGGGTGCAGTGGCAACGACATGTGGCAAGTCAAAGTTGATACCCTTGATGTGTGGACACGCTTTCACCACCTCAGCAATCGCTGACCCGGTCCCACCTCCCACGTCCACGAGGGACTCCACGTCGGCAAGCATGTCCTTGTACCCCGCCAGGATGGCATCGAGCATGATCCTAGCCGTACACGCCATCCCGCCATTGAACATGGCGTTGAACTCCGGATTTGCGCCGGCGAAGTCCCAAATGTCGCGGCCGTGAGCCTTCTTGAAGGCGATCCCACCGTCGGTGACGCAATTGGCCAGCCGATGCCAGGTGGACAGCACTAGGGGATGAGTCTCCAGCAGCACCATTGGCGCCAGGGTCATCTCGGCGTCACGGAGGAGCCACCTGGAGGAAGGAGTGAGGCCGTAGAGGGTTTCTGAGGATGGGCCGCCATCTGACGGCGGGGAAGGAGTGGCGGTGAAGATGGAATTGCGGACGAGAAGTGTCATGATGCGGGAGAGGGCGGTGATCTCGGCGGCGGGAGGGTCGATGGCGGAGGCTATTTGGCGCAAGGTGATTGGACGGCCGTGGGAGTGCATGATGTCGGCGACGCGGAGCTCTACAGCGGATTTGAGAGCCATGGAGCCTGCAAAAGCAAGCATCACTTCCCATATGTGAGCTTCACCCTTTAACTTTGCATCAACTTCCTCCTGTAGTGTTGACATTTTGTGTGAGTGTGAGATATAGAACTTGGAAACTAAGGGATGATCACGAGTCATAAGAGAGGTTTATATTTATAGAGTGAATTGGGAATTAGGGCCTAAGTACATGGATTCAAACTCCAATCTCTCGAACCAACTAATAAAATTCAACTCATATTGCGCATGCAAGGGAGAAGTTGGCAGGGGTGATTATTTGCATGAAAAAACGTGAGAGTGGGCGAAGCATGTGAATTCTGTTATATTAACACATGGATTTGTGAATAAGTGAGGAAGTGCATGCACAGTACGGTCTTTCAAGTAGATTTACACGCCGCAAGCATGTTACATGTTTGTGCAAGTCTTTTAATAGTATTACCCACAATTTCAGTCTTAGGAGTGGGATACTTTGAGTCCTTGGAGTGGATACTTTGAATTGTATTTATTTGCTTCGCCCAGTAAGCACTACAAAAAATTTGATTTTTAGTGACGAAATTATTAGTAACGGATTCAATTTTGTTACTAAAAGTATGTATTAGTGATGGTTTTAGTAACCGTTATTAATACGACACTATTAGTGACGAATTAATTTCGTCACTAAAAATCAAAAAAAAAAAAAATCACGAGAAATTATCTCAAAAAAATATTAGCGACAATTTTAAGGTATTAATGACGAATTAAATCCATCACTAAAATATTTTCATTAGTGACGATTAAAAAACCGTCACTCCTATTATTTAAAAAATAATAATTTTTGTTTTAGACTATTAGTGACGAATATACAAATTCTTCACCATTGGCCCGTTATTAGTGACGGATTTGAAAATCATCACTGATACTTCCCTTATTTAAAAATAAATAAAAATTTTTTATTTAGAGTATTAGTGACGAATATACATATTTGTCACCATTGGCCTCTTATTAGTGACGAATTTGAGAACCATCACTAATACTTCCCTTCTTAATAAATAAATAAAAATTTTTGATTCAGAGTTCTAGTGATGGATTTGAGAATCGTCACTAATACTTTCCTTATTTTAAAAAAATAAGAATTTTTGTTTCAGAGTATTAGTGACGAATTTGTATATTTGTCACTATTGGCCCATTATTCGTGACAGATTTGAGAACCGTTACTAATACTTCCTGTATTTTAAACAAATAAAAATTTTTGTTTCAGAATATTAGTGAATAATTTATATATTTGTCACTATTCGACCATTATTAGTGACGGATTTGAGAATCATCATTAATACTTCCCATATTTAAAAATAATAAATTTTTTTTGTTTCAGAGTATCAGTGACGAATTTGTATATTCGTTACTATTGACATATTATTAGTTACGGATTTGAGAACCTTCACTAATACTTCCCGTATTTAAAAAAAATAAAAATTTTTGTTTCAGAATATTAGTGATGAATTTGTATATTGTCACTATTGGCCCATTATTAGTGACGGATTTGAGAACCGTCACTAATACTTCCCTTATTTGAAAAAAATAAAAAAAATTTGTTTCAAAGTATTAGTGACGAATTTGTATATTCGTCACTATTGGCCCATTATTAGTGACGGATTTGAGAACCGTCACTAATACTTTCTTTATTTTTAAAAAATAAAAAAATTTATTTAATACTATTAGTGACGAATTTTAATATTCGTCACTATTGGCCCCTTCCCCCCAATCTCATTTCCCTGGTTTCCCCCCAATATTTCTCTCCATTCTTGTGCGCAGCCCCTCCTAATCCTCCTCTCTCCGTCGCCCTTTGCCGTTGCCTCACCTACCGCCATCACCCCTCGCCGTTGGTTCGCCGTCACTGTCGTAGCCCAGCGCTCGCCCGCCACCTTTCGCTACTTCGACCGCGGCCGCTGCTACTTCTCGCCGGGTTTGCTTCTTCTTCTTCTTCTTCTTTTGAAGTTGGAAACCAACTTCAGTACGATCAGATCTTGTCTAGCCTAATTTTCAGTTTATTATTTTCCCCATTTCAAATGTGAAATATTTTTTTATGCGCATAGCAAATGAGAATTTTGGCCTTATGGGAGGAAGTTTAGTTTTTCTGGAGTTGGTGGATGATTAGCTAGTCATTTCATTTTTTTTTTTTTGTTTTGCTAGAAGAAAAGATACATGTGCTTTGTGGAATTGTTCAATTTTCACAGTTCTGTAGGGTTTATGGTTGGATGAAATGTTCGTATATTTATGGGGAAAAAGCTGAACCCCTATTTATTATGGGAAAAAGTTGAACCCATTCGAGAACTTGAGAACACTAAAAAGAATCGAACTTGAATTCTGTTTCTTTTCTTTAGAGCACAAGTGACTGAAAATGGGCTCAGCCATAGGGAAAGATAAGCAACGTATATTCTCTCTCTATCTCTCTTGCTAAAATGCGCAGAAAATGAATGGGTTAGGGTTGAATTATGTACAGAAATGACACATAAAGAGTCGATTGGCTAGGAATGTCTAGTGCTTTTTTTTTTTTTTTTTTTGTTTTTGAGCCAAATTTGAATTACTAAAATTTATACTGGCCCTTAGAAAACCATGAAGAATGAAGTTCAATCTTTGAAACTACTCACGGTCTATTTAGTTGTACGGAATAATTTTAAAATTTTGAATTTCATTTTTTAACGAATTATAGAATGCCACTTTATTTTCCAGTTACTCATTTATTATTTTTCAATTTCTCTATGTAAATGTTGAAAAACTGAAAAATAATTTGGGAAATTTCTAATTTTTTATAAAATCAACAATGAAAGATGAAAAACTCTTTTCACAATTAAATAGGACCTTAGTCTGTAAATTATGGTTAAGCCATGCTTGGGGCTACGTTTATCTAGTGTAAATTATCGTTATTTTTGCAAATTAGTGATTTGTTGGGTTAGCTAAATGAAGTTGGCTTTGTGTTTTTTAGGTGCTGCTAAAAAGGTTGCTATTGTTGGTGCTGGTGTTAGGTATGTTGGTTAATATAGCTTTTAGTTTTCAAAACCATAGCTATTGATATTTGCCTCTTATAAATATTATCGAATAGCGGTTGTTGACTCTATGAGTCAAATCCGGTTTTGATAATGACAAATCACTTGATATTTGATCTGTGCATTAAGTTTGTGAACATAACCCATATTAAGCATGCACGAAAGGACAACGAGTCATGGAAGTCATAAAGCAAAGCATATATATATTTTGGCAAGATACATGGAACCCAAAGAGTACAAGAATCAAGATGTAAGCGGTAAAGTTCAAGAACATCTTGGGAATGGGTACATAGAACTCATGTATTTATATTTTCATATGATTTAATTTGAGGCTCAACATAACTTAGAATGACTTTAGGATTCATGCATTTCTTGTATATCATTAGGGGACTTTCATGGACTTAGAAATAATTTTAAAATCATGAAAAATATGTTTTATAAAGACCCAAGAAAGATAGCAAAATAGATTTTTAAATAAGAAAAGAAAAATTGAGAAAAAGGGCACTGCGGTAGTCTGAACTCAACTTCAATCGCCTGAAGTATTTCTTCGGTAGCCTGAAGATTAAGTTCGGTAGCCTAAAGAATAAATGGGAAAAACAGAATCTGACCGAGGTACTTCGGTTGCCTGAACTAGAACTTCAGTCGCCTGAAGTCACTTTAGGAGCCTAAACTTCAACATATATATATATATATATATATATATATATATATATATATATATATATATATATATATATATCTAAGATGATAATACCAAAGATCAACAAACTTAATATTTGTTTTTCAAAAAATATCCTTCAATATATATATAGATAGTTATGCACTTCTAAGGATATATATTCAAATAGTTAAGATGTATTCAAAAATATGAGCCTTAAATTGATAACACACTTGAATGAAAAACCTTTAATCAATGACCAAATTAAAAACTTTCTCAAGTATTGAGTTTGTCAAAAACGATCTTTATATGAATGTGAAAACTCAATATCAAACTTTTCTAAAGATATCAAAACAGATGTTGATATGAAATTATCTAACAAAACTAAATATATTAACAAAACCTCAGTCCATGTTGAACCATAAGATGTATAATCGAGACCCCTTTAGATTTTCTGAGGTGATTTGCCCAAAGATGATGTGTAGAAGCTAGAGTGTAGGCAATCGTACAACAATAAGAGCAAGTTTCTCAATAATATGTATTCTTCTCCTTGTTTTGATCTTCTCTTTTGTCTTCTCTTATGTTCTAAGGTTTAGATATTCAGTATATATAGTGTCTTATCCTTAGAATTGATCTCAATCGTTGGATCAAAGAGATAACTCGTGACTTCTATTAATAAAAAAAAGATTTTTTAAGTTTTCCTGCAAGTTCAGGCGATTGAGGTCGAAGCCTAGGCGACTGAAGTCCCTTAAAGCTTTGAAAATTTAACTTGGAATACAGGGTGAGACGCCTAAGGTACAGTTCAGGCTCTTGAAGTGGTAAGTTCAGGCGCCTAAAGTCCTAAGTTCAGGCGATTGAAGTCTCGGCCAAGTTCTGTGTTTTCCATTAAATCTTCAGGCTCCTGAAGAAATTTTTCAGGCGACTGAGGTTGAGTTTAGGAAGCCGAAGTCCCCTTTTTTTGAATTTTTCTTTTCTAATTTAAAAATCTACTATGCTTTCCCTCTTGGCTCTTTTATAAAAACATTTTTCAAGGTTTTAATAATATTTCTAAGTTCATGAATGTTCCCTAATGATGTTCATAAAATGCATGAGTCCTAAAGTCAATCTAGGGTATATGTTGAGCCTCAAATTAAATCATACGAAAATATAAATACACGAGGTCTAAAATACCCATTCCCAAGATGTTCTTGAACTTGCCGCTTGCATCTTGATTCTCGTACTCTTTGAGTTCCATGGATCTTGCCAAAATATGTATGCTTTACTTTAAGGCTTCCACGACTCGTTATCCTTTCGTACATGCTTAATATAGTTCATGTTTACAAACTCAATGCACATATCAAATATAAAGTGATTTGTCATTATCAAAATCGGATTGGACTCGTAGAATCAACAAACAGTATTACATTCATGCCTCCAGAGTTGGCTATTCAATGGTCATAGTAACCATCAATGACTCTCCGAAATTTTTTTCAAACACATTTTTATTGCTATTTAGATATATAGAGTTGTATTTTAGAAATTTTATTTTGGATACATTGAGATTGAAAGTAAAAAAAATATTTTTTTAAATAAAAATCAAAATAATAACGTCATAAATGATAAATACAAAGCATTTACTCAAAAATATAAATATAAATATAAATACAGATACAAGTTTAACACTATCAGAAATGTTAAATGAAGAGAAAAAATCTTATAATACCATTGTTAAATTTCTATATATTAATTATCACTAAAGCAACAAATAGAGTTTCTCAAAAAATATATATTATTAGAAATAAAACTATAGAACTAGATGTAACCTCCAAGTAAGAAAAATAAAAATAATTTTAATACAACATAATTGGTTTAAAATAAATTAAAAGTAACATTATCAAAAATGTTAAATAAAATATTTCTCAAAAACAACAACAAAATCAAGCCTTAAGTCCCACTAGGTAGGGTTGACAATATGAATCATTTTCCTCCAATTTATACAATCATGGATCATTTCTTTTGACAAATTTAGGACTATTAAATCCTCATTTACTATCTCATTTCAAGTTAATTTAGCTCTACCCATATTCCTTCTACTACCCCCACAATAACTAACTTGCTCTTCCTCACTAGCGCGTGCACTATGTGACTTGCCTTGCAAGTGCCCAAACCATCTGAGCCATCCCTTCCTTATTTTATTATTTATAAGAGCTATACACCTAATTTGTCGCGAATATATTCATTTCTTAATTTATTTTTCAATGTTATACCACTTAATCATCTAAGCATTCTCATCTCGACAACTTTTACATTTTGGATATTCTATCTTTTAGTCGCCCAACATTCTGATCCATATAGTAGAGCTAGCCTTATAATCGTCCTATAAAATTTTCCTTTTAATTTTAAGGGTATTTTATGATTACAAAACACATTTGAAACATTTCTTCCTTTTACCCAACCTGCATTAATTTTATGCATCACATCATCTTCAATCTCTTCTTCAACTTGTATAATAGATCTAAGGTATTGAAATCTACAAGTGCTATTTATTTTTTGATCATCAAGTTTTACTTTATCTCTAATATTCCTCCGATCATTACTAAAATTGCATTTCATATATTCTATCTTATTTATGCTTATCCTAAAGCCTCCACAATTCTAACTTAGCATCTACTCCGCCCTTAGTTTCATCCATCAATACAATATCATCTGCAAATAACATGTACCATTACACCTCATTTTGAATGTTTTTAGTCAATTGGTTTATTACTAAAACAAAAAGATAAGGGTTCAAAGCATATCCTTTATGTATAGTAATGTTGATTGGAAATTTTCTAATTTCTCCATCTATAGTCCTTATATTAGTCATTACTCCATTATACATATCCTTAATAACATCAATATACATATTATCACAAAAATAATCAATAAAATTTCTCAAAAATAAATATTATTAGAAATAAATTTATAGAACTAAAAGCACCTTCCAAGTAAAACAAATGAAATTTTATTTGAAATATGAAAAAAAAAATTGCTAATTGACCATGTATGCAAAAAGTAAGAGTTGCAAATATTTTAGTTATTGAATCACAATTTATTCAAATATTTAATTACTATATATATTGGTGTGTCCATGTGTTTATTCACTATGTAAATTAATTAATATTATTTTAATATTTTGTGAATCAAAACATTAACATTGTACAAAATTTAATTTTATCTTGTTGATTCAAAAGATTTAAAAATTAACTTTTATACATTTAATATTTCGTATGCAACATAAGTACGTCTTATGAATGAATATCAAGTCAAAATAATCACTTAATTTAGAGAATAAATTCCATGTCATGAAGATATGTATTTAGAGAAGTTCATTTTCTTAGTTTGAACGATTGTAAAGTTGAGCATATATATTCCTCAACATTATTTTTCTTAATCTCGCAAGTGGTTATGTGTAATGATTTTGACCCCAATTTTCATAAGGTATTGTCAACTTTAATGTAATAATTTCACGACTTTGTCCTACAATGGACGCCTTCCATAATGTGAGATTGTGACATTGTCTCCCATCCAATTTTTGACACCTTCGTCGATGTCTTCTATATGGTCTCGTAAGATAATACCTCCATGGTGAGTCTAATGCTAAATGTAGTGTTTTTAAACCTAATTCCGAGGATATATTATTCGCTTTAACTCATTGATCTCACATGCTTTTCTTATAAAAGATGCCTTACATAATTAAAATCTAAATTGTTCTTATAATTTCAATATGATGTGGCACTGGGACATTATGCTACTATATATATAGATCAAAAAAAGTAGTCAATTATCTTTTCCAATTTGTCAAATCTATCCATGAAAACAATCTGCTATCCAATCAAAGCTCGTCTCAAGGTAAGATATGCCTAAAACGCCTTTAAACTAACATTAAAATATCCTTAAAATATAGGCGTAATTACTTCAAATTCTATATACAAATATAAATACTATTATCTTATGTTTGGGAAGGGCCTGAAATTTAGATTTGTATGAATTTAAATACCATAAAAAAATAAAATTGTATTAAATTTTAGCTAAATTTACACATTTAAAAACTCAAAATCTATACTCCCAAACGCAACATACGCCAAAACACCTTGCCATTTTTATTTTGATACTCTATCCACACACTGTTATAATGATGGGGA
Organism: Malania oleifera; assembly: GCF_029873635.1. NCBI lineage: Eukaryota > Viridiplantae > Streptophyta > Magnoliopsida > Santalales > Ximeniaceae > Malania > Malania oleifera. The sequence goes on from NC_080418.1 coordinate 139,179,022, forward strand.
GGGCTTTTCTACTCCAAAATATTTTTGGGGAGCAAAGCATGACGGATGGAAGTGGGCAGAAGACTGACTCATTGCACTGCAAAAGAGTCGAGCTGTTGCGGTAATGTTGATCTTTGTTTCTTAATAGCTTCAGCTGGTTCTCCAAATAAAAGAAAAACTTTGGAAATGTAACTCCAGCTTTAAAATTCGTGGGGTAAGGAATGAAAAATGTAATATTATATTATAATATTATATAACAATATATAATGTATCCATAAGACAGATGGTGAAAACAAAATTTAAATTTCACATGCTTAAATTTAAATCCGGCTTACTCACTCTTTCATCCAAGTATAACAATCATTAAAGACGGCCAGAGGGAAAGAAACATAAATCTGTAGAACAAGACACAAAAATAAAAATCTTTCTAAGAGCAAAACTGAACAAGAAACAAACCTTTGATCCCCCAATTGTCTAGCTGATAGGGGATGTTTTCACAGGAATAACTTTCTAGCAACTTTTGTGCACTCCACCTTTGTCTGCATGTTTAAGATGCGAACTATCCCATTCTTATAATATGTTTTTTTTTCACCCCTTTTGTGTGTTATGTTTTCCTATAACCCCAATTTTGAAAGCAAAAAAAAAAAAAAAAACTCTCTTCAAACAATGCACAGTAGAATAAACATTGTAAAGGATCAAACAATAGCATATGCAACAATCTCAATGGTGAAATACATAATTATTCCAACCCCATAGCAGTATAAAGAGTGTAAAGATAAGAGCAGTAACACCAGGAATTACATGATTCGGTAAAGCCTATATCCATGGGAGCAATCGGTAAGAGATTCACTATGAAAATCAAATATACACACTCAATGATCTTCTCTCCTTCTCTCACCCCTCTTACTCTCTTCTCTCTCAAAATATGCCCAAAAGAGCACATATAACAAGTCCTTAGAGGCTTCCCTCCGAATCTCCAACCATCACAACGTTCAAATTCAAAATTTAATTAACTTCTCGCAGCCCAAGCGCACTCGTCACTGAGAACAAGGTATCCGTTGATGAGTCCAGGAAGCCCAGTTGTCGACAAGTCTTTGACTCTAAGATTTTCTGACTCTCAGTATCTACTCGTCGACGAGCATAGGGTACTCGTTAATAAGTCTTCTGCTGTGAGTACAAGAAGACCTCTATCTCATGTTTTCCTTTGTTTGTGATTCCCATGAAGTATAAGAGTCACACACAAATACAATAATCTCCACCTTGGCGATTATACGTCTCTTAGGAGATCCTGAAAACATGACTAATTTCTCCACCTTGAACTTGAAATGCTCGATTGAGACAATCTCCCTTCTAGTACTTGGGGACATGCACCAAGTCCAAGCAATGCCGCTTGAACTTCCCGATGGCAACTTCAAATTCTACCATCAACCCGATATAGTTGTAGATGTAACACCCGAAGACTTCGCCGTAGGCTTCCAATAAGACTTTCTGACAATAGTAAACACAAAACCTGTTGCAAATCTTATATCACCAAAGCCTCATGCATAGTCTTCAACAAAACTAACAACTGACGGTCCACTCTGTTTCCTGCTGAAACACTCCATTACATAATTGTAGACACCCCATTTTTACCCAGGCCCAATATATTTATTATTATCATTATTATTATTATTAGTATTTTTAATATTATTAGTATTTTTGTTATTACTATTATTTTATTTATTATTATTATTATTTATTTTTTCATTAGTATTATTATTATTACTTTTATTTTTATTTCTATTTATATTGTTTATTATTATTATTTTATTATCTTTGTTGTTACTATTATTATTATTATTTTAATATATATATATTTTTACCTTATTATTATTATTATTATTATTATTATTATTATTATTACCATATTAATAATTATTCTCATATATATTGTTTCCAAAAAGAAAAAATACCATAAAATGCAAAAAACCAAAAAAGGAAAAGAGGTTGGTTAGGGTTGCAAAAAAATGTTTATATGAGGGGGCAGCGCACACACACGACCGGGGGGGGGGGGGGGGGGGAAAGAAAAATAAAAAAAAAAGAGCTCTCTCTCTCACTCTCTCTCGCTGCAACAGCAGCGGCGGCACGAACCGTCCTCCCCCTCTGCAGTCCCTTCCAGGCCTTCCTCCATAGCCACCTTAGGCCATACCTCCAGCAAACCACCCGGCCAACCACCAGGATTCCGAGCCCTAATCTCCGACCACCTTACTTTTAGCAACCGCCACTGCACCCAGTTGAACTCCGGCAGCCCCTGCAGTCACCCGAGCCCATAATCAGCAGCAGTTGCCGCCGCTGCTCCCCACTCTACAATCCCGAACCCTATGAACAGCCCCGGCCAGCCACTTCACAGCAGACCCGAGAGCTTCATTCCAATCCCAGCAATCCGACTCCACACCAGCAGCAAACCATAGCTCCGGCCACAACCCAGTTCCTGCACAGCCAGCCACCATGCTATCCTCTCGCTGGCACCACGGCCCAGCTTCGTCAGCCTATGGTAAAGCCCCTTCCATAACCTTGCACACAGAGCACACACGCACTCACACTGTCACACACATGACCGTGTATATATATATATATATATATATATTTTGGATTGGTTTGGGGTTTTGTCATATAAAGATTAAATTTTTTTTTTATTGTAAATTTAATTGGTATTTTATATATGTGTATATCTAACATTAATTGACTTTTTGCAGGATTTTTCTAACCTTGGCAGAAATTTTAATTCAGGTTTCATATATATAGTTTGACGTTGATTTATTTATTTATTTATTTTGTTTGTTCGTTTTCGTCATAATATTCATTTAGGATTTAAGTTCATTCTTCTTAGGATCGTATGCTAATTTTTGTGATTATGCACATTTTAGAATGTAATATATTCATTATTTCTTAACCTTTCGTTAGTTCCCATGTTTTAATCCTAAACTTGGTTTATTTCCTTTATTAGTTATTTCCTTATTTGTGTAGTGGTGTTTATAGGATATTGGTGTACCGCTTGGAGAGTTATTATCATTACTTTTTACTTATTGTGGAATTTTCATTATTGTGTGATGTTTTGGATATTTTGTTTGTTATCATGTTTATATTATTCCTATGTTCATCTTATATATATATTGTGGTATTTATAGGTATTACTATGTCCATATATTATTATTTTTATCTTTAGGCATAGTTTATTAGGTTTATCTTTATCATTATGTTTATATTACTCTTATTGTGGTATTTATATTTTAGTCTATAAGTATTAGTTTATTATTATGGCATTTTAGTATTATTATTAGTTCATATGGTATTTTAGTATTTAAGTTCATATTATATGTTTATTGTTATTATTATGAATTATATGGTATTATTATTACATTTAGTATCACTTATTAGGGTATATTTCTTAGAATTTTAACATATAAGGAACTATTCAATATGGTATCTTTAAGACATCTAATATTACATATTAGGGCATCTTTAGCCTTTTAATATATAAGGTATTACTGTTTATAGTATCCTTAGTATATTAACGTATGTAGTATTATGTGTCTAGTTACTTATTTTGACATTCATAATATTTTAGTAAGTATGTATTGCTTATTACTCTATTACCATATATTAAAACCTCCCAACTAATATTTTAATACTTAGACCCCCTAGAAAATTTTCAAAATTTGGGAGTGTATTTTGTAAATTATTTTCAGTTTTATCCCTATGATTTTATTGCGGGGGTATGAGCCTTCGGGCATCACGTACCCTAAGCTCTTAGGGAATATATATATATGTGTATATATTTATTTATTTATTTATTTTACATGTATTTATAAATTCGTAAAAGGGAGTAATTTAAAGAATTATTAGATTAACTTAGGGATAATTTCAAATTAATTAGGTACCGTTCGTAAGAACGGGCGCGTAGGGGGTGCTCGTACCTTCCCCTCGCGTAACCGAACTCCCGGCCCCAACTCTGGTAATGTAGACCGATTCTACCCCTAACGGGGTAGTAATCATGTGTTCTAACCGCACTAAAGGTTAGTGGCGACTCCAATAGTCCATGATTTTTCCTGAAAATATTAAAAATGATTTTGATTTCGCCGCCCGAGGCACACGCGCTCCCGGGACGTCACGACAATAATCATGAAGGACCTTTGACATATCCCAAACATCACAGCCCGTCCTTAGGTACTGAGTGGTAGACATTCCATATTGATTCTCCACAAAACCCCCTTGAGACAGCAAACGAAGTCTCCCTACAATTCTGTACACAAAGCTATCCAAAGATAACACCAATCTCCTTGTAACTTTGTCCATTCAAATCAGCAAACCAAGATCCATCTTGGTCGTATCCAACACATTCATGTCAAAACCTTTCAATAGAGTATCAAACTGATTAGCCTCAGTCAAAGCCTGTCTAACCAATAACATGCTATTCACATACAACATATACATTACTCCATAGATACATCACTCCATGACATCCTATCACCCTCTTCCAAACTGGAAGCCTCACCAACTCACACACATGAGTAGTGGTCTGATAGTACACATGGGCCCACCATGATTCTGCCAGTCTCCCGAGCTGAAACTCCTTACAATATGAACTATGTCATCTCTGTCTTGAGTCTGTTGCTCCACTTACATCACATGGTCATTCATACCATGATACTGTTGACCCAAGATAGAACTCCCTGCATTTCTGCCCTGACTCCCTAACTCCACCTACATAACATGATTACTACTACCGCAGTTTTCTAGAATTTGTTTCTCTTCTTTACTAGAGTATGCTGCCCTATGACTTTAACAACAAAAGTCATGTCCTTGATCACCCCTTTATTTGCCATAGGATCACCCAGCTTGCACCCACCTTTCTTATAACCCAGAAAGATGTACTAATCGGACATAACACCAAGCCTAAATCCTCCATTACTGGAATAGTGCACCAGTGGACATCCACTCACAACCGAGTAGTCTATCGCAAAACTTGCCCACAATTTACTTGTAACTTTCCCATCTAGCGATACCTTTGGCGATCGGTCACACGAGAAACACGTCATACTCACTGACTTCACCAAGAAGTACCATGCAAGTTGTGCATATAAATTGCCCTGCTCATAAACTTCTTGAGCGAAACCAGTGTACTCAACCCCAATGTTTGACTTGAGAATCTCTTTCCCGGTCTAGTTCTCCACTTCAGCCACTGTATGAAGTACACCAAGACCCTTCTTGATAATTCCACGAAATACGTATGTTTATCCCCTAATGATATCATCATTGGTCCCCAAACATCTGAATACATGTAGTCATCCATATGCTTTAACCGCATATGCCACTGGATACCTGACTCATATTTAACAGTTGTAACTCCACCTACAACCATAACACCCTACAGTGCATAGATATTTCCCGCTACTTTATCCCTTTTCATCACTATCAAGTTACCTTCACATACTTTCATTTCTCCACATTCAGACTCGTAACAATATCCATTACGATCTAAAGTTTACAATGAAACACCATTCTTCCTTAGACCCGATTCATGCTTTACATCACATATGGTTCTTACAATATCATTATACACTTTGATTTTGACATTTCCAAGAACAAATATTTTGCATGAAATATCATTTTCCATCAAAATACAATCAGCATAAACTAACTTGTAGATGTCAAACCATTTTCTAGGATAAAAACATCAGTTATCTAAGATCCAAGAATTACCCATGAGGCACCCTAAACCCGATTAAACACGTAGCATATCTCTATCGCTACATTCTGAGTCTTCCTCCACTACACTTGCAGATTTTGACGAACCCTTAGACATATATTGGCATTCCCGTTTTCACCAAACTAATGCCATAAAATTCTCATCCATGACGTGATACAACGTGTTTTTAGCCAAACAAAGACAAATGATTGCTCCCAATTCATTTCAAGTCATTGCATTCATGTTTTCCGGTTGAAATTCTGTATAAAACTTTCACCAAACCTTATTGCACTAAGAGATCCTTCAATTCAGAGGCTATACAACACACTCTGATACCAATTGTTGTGAAAATAATGCCTCTTCAAATAATGCACAGCAGAATAAACATTGTAAAGGATAAAAAAATACCATATGCAACAATCTCAATGGTGAAATACAGAATTATTTCACAACCATAGCAATATAAAGAGTGTAAAGATAAGAGCAATGACACCAGGAATTATGTGGTTTGGCAAAGCCTATATCCATGGGAGCAATCAATAAGAGATTCACTATGAAAATAAAAGATACACACTCAATGATCTTCTCTCCTTCTCTCACCCCTCTCTTACTCTCTTCTCTCTCAAAATATGCCCAGAAGAACATATATAACAAGTCCTAGAATGCACCAACTCGCATGAAGTCTGGACCACCTTGCACAATTTATTCGTAGTTGAGTCTTCAGATTATGTTATGCAAACACAGTACCAGCTTGCTGCATTTAAGAAAGGGCTGAGTCAATTACAAAATATTTTTACAAATCTAATACACTTGCTGCCTCACTTGGAGCAGCTAGTAAAACTCTCTCCCTGTATGAATTCTCTGTGTATTTATTGGTTGGTCTCGGCACTGACTACGATTCTTTGGTTACCTATCTCACAACTAAACCCGACCCCTTATCTCCCTATAAGATCTACAGCTACTTATTAAACCATGAATCTCACCTCAACCATCAAGCCCAAACTCTTCTCACAGACAATCCATTGACAGCCAACCTTACTACCATAAAACACCCCCATCCTTTCTGTCATCACATAGGGGATGAGGGGGTTGAACCTTTTGTCGAGGACAGAGTCAGAGTAGAGGTTCCTTAAGTTATTTATCTAATTGACTAGATAGTAGACCATCGTGTCAAGTATGCCACAAACTTGTGCATACTGCCCCCTCTTGCTTCCATGGATTTAATCAGAGTTATCACACCAGCTCCATCCTTTCTGACAGCCAATTTTACGTCCATACCCACACCACCACCTCAGTACAATGCTTGATTCCCAAATATGACTGCTACTAGTCACTTCACAGCAGACTTCAATAACCTCAATTTGGACTCTTCTTCCTATCAAGGATCTGACCAAGTTAGTATTGAAGATGGCTCATCACTGCCAATTCAACACACGGGTTCAGCTCATCTTCGCTTCTTAACTGGAAATTTTATTTTATTTTTTTCTCATATTCTTCATATGCCTTTAATTGCTAAAAACTTACTATCGGTTCGTCAATTCTATCTTGATAATTCTATTTACTTTGAATTTCACTACAATTGTTTCTTTGTGAAGGATTTACACAAGCAGGAGGTCCTACTTTAGGGCATCGTTGAAAATGGCTTTTTTATGTCCTGTCTCATGATGTTGCAACCTTAACCGATGTTCCTCCTTAGGCATTTCTTGGTGAAGAATCTAGAAACCATTACTAATACTCCACTATTAGTGATGAATTTGAATCATTCACTAATACTTTATTATTAGTGAAGAATTTGAATCCTTCACTAATAATTAAAAAATTAAAAAAATCTTTAATACTAATTTTTTTTAATCATCAATTCCTATAAAAATCTGAAATTACATTTTCACGTACATAACTTGAAACCATAATTATTACAAAATTCGTAAATTATTCAAAATTTCGAATTCAAATACAAATTCAATTAAAATAAAGAAATAACATTTGTTCAGATAACAAAAAAAATTTCAAAATATTCAAAATTCAAATACAAATACTAACACAAATTCAAATTAAAATACAAAAATTTCATTTGTTCAATAACAATAAAAATTACAAAGAAATAATCAAAAGTTACATCCGACGGCTATGGTGCATGCATGCATGATATCGTACTGATGTTATAATAGTCGCGAACCCTACAAATTAAAAATTGTAAAAAAAAAAAAAAATAGTATACAAATGGAGAATTGGCGCTCAGTATAATTAAACTTAGGGATTCAAAGCTTTTTTGTTTCTATTTTTTTTTTCTTAAAAGTCCACAAAGCTCACTAATTTTGAATTACTCACAACAAAAAATTACTCATCCACCTTATAGCAGACCTAGGTTAATTATGGCTAGTGGGGGCAAAAGTAATTCATCTTCCCTACGGTGAACATAGGTTATGGCCATCGAAATTTTATGAAACAATTCATTATATATTAAATTATTAATTATTATATTAGAGATGATTATGCCACCTCTAAAATTATAAAATAATAGGATTAATACTAACAATACTAATCCAAAAATTATGTAAAAAGATTATTTGTTAAATTAGCAAATGTCAAAAATCATTCAAAATATTCTTCGAAGACACACCTGACTCGATATTTATAATTTATGATTTATAGGTTAAAGGCATCAAGTTTTGAATTTTTTTGGCTTTGTATATCTCCCCCACCCCCCCTCTCTTTTATTCACATGTTATAAAATTTGTTTGAAGTAAATATTCAATAGCTAACTAAAGTGGGCATTTTTCTTTATCACAAGAGAAAGATGTGCTAAGGAACATTCAGGAGATTCTCAGATTCCACATAAAAAATAATAACCAAGAGCTGTTATGTTCAACAAATACTCAGGGAGAAAGCATGTACCTGTTAATGTCCGCAACCAGGGGCGTAGCATATATGCTGGAGCTCACTTCTGTCTGCCATCTGAGCTCCAAATCTCGAGGGCACTATGTGTTTAACAACGCATCCTCGTCTCTACACACGCATACTACAATCACAAAATTAATGCCGCAAACACAACACTGTTCAACACACTTATGTACAATCAGATTCAAACCGAACCAATTAAATTTGCAAGAAAAGAAGAAGAAGAAGAAGAAGAATAGCTGGAAATACACAAAGGTCCAATAGTGGCAAGGGCATCGTCGCTAGCCTCTTATTCCCGAAACTTGTTCTTCGTCTCCTCACCAATTCCATGATTGAAATTCAAGAAATCGAACAGAAGAAAACAAAACAAAAATAGTATAAGTGCCTGGGATTCAATAAGATCTCCTCTTTATCTTTATCAAAAAGCACTACAAGTTCAGAGAAAAACAAAATTGAGAACTTGTTCAAATGATCAATCAATATCATTCAGATTTATTAGTTGTGAAGAAAACATAAACACCTGAAGTAGACAACACACCAACTTGCTGCTGTATTTAAAAAAACAGAAGATACGAAAAACGAACAGCCCCCATCTTACTAATTAAAACACTTCAAAGGCTTGATTATGGCTATAATTGTTTAAACCATAACCATATCTGTTCAAGCAGCAAACCTAACAAGTTCCGGAAGAATGCATGAACCATTCGTCCATTAATGATACATTACCTGTATAAGCTAGCCCTCTTTCTTTATCACATTGAAGAACAAGATTAAAAATAAAAATAAAAATAACAAGGGGCAAAGCCCCCCAGCTCCACTTGTAACATGCTACAATAAGGTTAAACAGAAAGGGAACGTCTAGAAGCAATCGATCTCCCAAAAAAACAAAACAAAAACTGATGACAACGTTGCCGACAACTAAATTATTGATTTTTGCAATTATCAGGACAAGGTGACAAAAAAGTCTCTAAATAAAAAATAATAATAATAATTAAGCATTTTCCTTAGCAATCTACTCTACCTTCGCAATGACCTCTTCAATTCCTCCCACCGTATAAAATGACTGCTCAGGAAGATCATCATATTTCCCATCCAAAACTCCCTGGGAAAATCAAAACAATGAATGAATAGGATGATTCCATTACCATCAACAACCAGCTGCTAAATTTTATACATTCCAAGTTGGAATACAAAATACACCAGTTCACATATTCCGTCATACACCAAATTTATTCAACAGCCTAAACAGAATTTACCAAACAACAATTTCACTAAAGGAGCATCTTAAACCATGATAACTAGCCAACGCCACTAGAAGTAGTGTTTAAGTGCATAATGCATAAGAATTGCAAGCATATATATAAATGCAACTCAATCATTAGTGAATATTTGATTAAATAAATATCATAGTCATGTTGACATATTTCAATGATGATCCATCTTCAGGTTGATTTAATAAGTTTTTGGTATTGTGCCGTTGGTTTGTTGAGAGTGATATAATTGATGATGCACATAGGTCAAATAGCATAAAAACACGCACCAACAAAAGGCCATAGTAATGCTTTACTTTTTTTTTAATATAAACTATATAGTCATTAATCAAGAACACAAATATCAACACAAGCAAACAAAAATATCAAAACAACAATCCCAAATTTAGGACTTAATGAAATGACTTCTCATTTAACTTTCACTCATCATTTCAAAAATATTTTAACATTCATTTTGTCATAATTATCATTGCACATGGTTTTTTTTTTTCTTTTTTGAAAAAATTTTAACGAAATTTCGACAGCATGTCGTTTGTAAATTGGACATTTTCCCAAAAAACCTGTACTTGAAACATGGTTGTTTTCAAAAAATAAAACATTTCAAGCATGCAACAACCTAAATCCACTACGAGCATGCAATTCACAATGTACTGCATCAACCATACAGTTGGTGTTCAACACAAGCATGTATTCTAGTAGTTCAATATACAATTCATATCACATAATACCATCCATCAAGAAAATATTACCAAGAAAAAGTTAAAACACAATTGAACTAAAGTTTATTTGACTTTGTCCAGAAGGTTGCTTTTCAAGCATTCTTGATGCAGCTTGGGTTGTGCATAAAGTTGTTACTTTGATTATGTGATATTGATGTGATAGATTGAGTTAGGGTTTCTTGGGAATATTAAATTGGCAACACAATCAAAAAAGTTCCAGTATCTCCCAACAATTCACAATTCAGTCCAAATTAAACAACCAAAAGAGCTACCAGCATGCAGTCCAAATTACGTTTTAACACTTTAAACTAAGGACTGACACCAAGAAAAATATGAAAAATTCTTGTTTAATACTTAAAATTCTTTTAGGCAGTGATTCATTAAATTGTATACTGAAAATGAAAAATTCTTGTTTCTTAATTCTTTTGAAAAATTGTATACTGAAAATGAAAATATGAAACTGTTATCCAACTAAACAATTTCAAAACCCTATAATGGATAATAGTCAAATTATAATTAAATGCATCATTTGTTGCCATGCAAATAGTCGAGTTGCTAAAAATTAACCTAAAAAAAAAAAAAAAGCTCACCAGAAGGGACTAAAAACTTGATGAAGTCAAAAACCCTAACCTAACCTAAAATACTTAAATCTCTATGCCATTAGATTAACATATTAACAAAAAAATCCAAGTGTTGTCTCTTACAACTAGGCAACTCACTTGTATCATAGGGAAGTCAACTGAGTATCATTATTTAAAAAAAAAAATTTTATTTGGAATAAAAAGAATTGCTAGGGTAAAGTATAATGTGTGCCATGAAAGATCTACTAGTAGAAAGGCTCCATTGGAGCTTCATATTATTGTCCTAGCAATCACTTGCCACAAGAAAGCCAGTGATTTTTTTTTCCCCAACTAGGTTCCAAGAGTTTGTATTGTTGCAAAGGATAAATTGTACATAAATTTTGAAACTGTAGTATCAAAAGCTCACCAATCGCAACAATACTAGTGAGAAAAATTAGTCACATATAAAATAATGTCATAGGAAGCACAAAATATTACACTAAAAAAAAATAGGCTGGATGAAAAGAACACTAAACTACAAGTAAACTTTGCCAATGGAAGTATAATAACAATTGGACAACGGAAATCCCTTAATTATTAAGGAAATCTTGATAACTCAAATGAACAAATAAATAGAAGACATAAAATAGATAAATAAATAACAGCCAAATAAATAAATCAGGCAACATGAGTTACAATATTCAAAGTTATGAAATATGAATTATAATATTCAAAAAGGAAATCAACTAATAAACTAGCAAGTGTTAAGTAGTCAAAACTTATAAGTCAGTCTTTGCCAAATTCATTAAGCAATATTTGCAGCTTCTACATTTTATATCATTTTGTCAAGGACATTATTAATTGTTTGAATTTGAGGGGAGCATTGTCTTAGAGAACATTTCTCTCCCCTCTAGATCATTTATGGATACTTTATTAATGACCTAATTCATTAATAAAGTGAAACCACCACCAAAAGAGGCAATGCACAAAGAAAAATGCCATCTCAAGCAATGACAAATATTGAACCTGCACAAATGAGTACCTGAACTTAACCGACAAGCCAGAAACAAGAAAAATGGATTCATTTCAAAGGCCTTGCAAGATAAGAAAAAAATAATTCATTCCCCATGGCCCATCCAAACACTTCAAATGATGGGAAATAAAAAAAGAATTTAAAAAAAAATAAGATATTCATCCAATCAATTGAGTACATGATGTAAAACGACCTACTAATAAAAATAAAATCTCTCCTAGTTTTAAATTTAATCATTAATCTAAACAGCGGAAAGCCAATCATATAAAATAAATCCACACATAATACAATACCAGAGTGACAAATTAACCTACGATATACAATCATCACTGTCCTCTCGAAACTACCCTTACTGATTTACAAAAACATGCCACCCAAAAATACTCACTCTCAAAAAGGACACTACAACAACCCCTCTACCTGCGAGCCTGCTCCGCTCGCCTAGCTGGTTCACCTGAAAAACAATTCAACACTGAGATGAGCCAACACTCAGTAAAATGAAACATGTTATTACTAGTGTGTGGCTACTGAGTTATAGTTTGGTAAAAAATAATCTGATTTAAGAATAATATGAATAATTGAATCTAAAAAATGCTGATATTACATAACGTATAATAAAACCATTAACTACATAACTAGACATGTCAATCTGTATGAAATTACTTTTGATATTAATACTACTATTTCTGAAAGTCTAATAATATTCATAATATTTGAGAAATTTCCCTGGATGGTATTTAACCCCTCAAGACAGGGTTGTGCAGCCCAAAGGCAGGACCTATCTTGGCTGGCTGACCAAGGTAAGTCAACTGAACTCCGACAGTCTGATCAGCCCCCTCAATCCATATCTGATGGAGAGCCTATCCCAACGTGGGCACGATCGACCTCATACCACTTACTATCTAAGTAAAGTGGTTGTAGTCTGAACTGAATATCTGTAACTACGGTACCGTACTCTGTTGTATGATCCATCAGGGTCTGATACTATATAGGTAACTGATATCTGTAATATACTGTTTTTACTGTGATTTCTAAAATAAACATAATCTCATAGAATTTATCTGAAATTTTAAATAAACTGGCTGAAAATTTGATTTCTATACAACTAAATTGTTGTCTGAATATCTGTATATCAAGATGTTATGGTATTGATAAACATGTTATTCTGGATTACTGAAAAATGCATATTTCTGAGTATATTGTATATTGAAAAATTCATCAATCTATAACATGCAAATATCATGGTATTTTTATTAATAATTATAAACATGGTAATCACAAATTCTATAAATATAGTCATGTTCAGTTATCAACTCAAGCCACACAAATACATATTAATATTTTCAAGTTCTAGAAACTGTAAATATATATATAATCTGAATAATAATTTGATAAAAATATATAATTCATGCTGAAATCGTAAAAGAGTTTCCTAACATAACATATTTCTCTTACCTAACTACTGGAAAATCCCTATGGTATACTGGTCCAACACCCGCAGGGCTTCCTACTCAACACCCTGAAAACGACATTCGCCAAAACATAATATCATTATTTCTTTGTCTACTTTATTTCCTACAACTGCTGGAAAGCCTAATTTCGAATAAAAGACCTTATCCTAAACCTGGGGAGAAATTCAACTTGATCCCACCGATGATCCGCCCCGACAAACTTGGAGAGAACTTCTCCAGAAGCGTTGTGGTGGCCTTAGATCGTCGATCCGGCAAATAATGGGGCCAGAATCGAAGAGAGAAAAGGGAAGGACTGTAGGAGAGAGAGAGAGAGAGAGAGAGAGAGAGAGAGAGAGAGAGAGAGAGAGAATTCCGTGAAATTTTTGTGATTAAACTGAGTTTAGGGCTATTTATACTGCGGCCTTCATCGACGAGTCACGTCATCTCGTCGACGAGTCTAATAGGAAATTCGTCAACGAACTCTCCCCTTCGTCGACAAAATTCAGAATCACCCAAAATATTCTCTCAGTATCTTCTCATCGACGAAACATGCCCTCGTCGACGAGACCCTGTTGTACCCTCGTCGACGAATCCTCTGTGTTCGTCGATGAGGCCATGAGAAAATTCCTTGAGTTATTATATCCAAAATGCAATGTTTCTGTTTCTGTTTCGATTTCCCTCCCTCTTTATAATTTAAATATCATTATTCTTCAGGTCGTTTTAGGATGAATGGAAGCTGAGGGTGAAACCACCAAGTACTTTCAAATCAAAAGAATACGTACTGAGAGCTGGCTTTCGAAGCACATCACAAAAGCAGGTGCATCAACTAGACCACTAAATAACCCCACCAATAGATATTTGATTTTCTAAATATAATGATCACGTGCTGTAGTTGCATCATATTATGGTATCACGTAGGCCACCAATGGGTGAAAGATAGGTTTAGGAATAAAGGATACCATAAGTCACTGTGAAAACTGAATAGTGACAAACTTAAAAGTACAAAGGTTGCAAAAATTAAATGTCTATGTTCCAAGCGCTTGAAAAAAAAATGATGACTGGACTTATCACAGAATTTTTGTCATTGAGAAGCAGCTATAACAAAGAAGTTAGGATGACAATGCCCCCCCCCCCCCCCCCCCCACAAACAGCCCCCAAAAAATTTTTTTATCAATTTCACAATTCCAATCCTCTAGGTATTTGGTTCTTGTCATACTCGAGCTCAAAGAAGTATTGGCTTTTGTAAGAATTCAAGTTTTCTTCCCATGACTAAACAATGAAAAACATAACATAGTAGACAATGGAGCAGACTAGGATAGCAACAGTACAACTAGAGTCCTTTTTTTTCTTTGCTGCAGGCAAGACGTAGAAGACGCAAACTTAAACAACCCTAAGTGGTTGCTAAGCTTAAGGCAGAATAGAAATTCTACCTTCCTGACCTCCCTGCAAGTGACGACGAAGGCGAGGGGCTGCGATGGCGACGGGTTCTACGAACGAGCGGCGACGGGCCCTCACCTGCGATGGTCAGTGAACGAACGACGACATGCTCTTGGGCTGTGATAGTCTGCGAACGGCGAAGGGCCCTCGAGCTGCGAAGAACGGAGACGGCGTTGCGACGGAGAGAGGAGAATCTGTAGGGAAGGATCGGGAGAGGAGCGGGAAAGAGATAAGGGAAAGGAGGGAACAGAGGAAGATTGGTGCAAAACTCGGTAAATAAAAAAACTAGTAGTGATGAATCCTGTAACCATCACTACTAGTGGGAAATGAATTATTTTTTTTTTAAAGAAAAGAACTAGTAGTGACAAAACCTCCAAATCGTCACTACTAATGGACTAATAGTGACAAATATTACAATCGTCACTAATACTCGTCTTCTAATTTTTTTTTCATTTTTTTAAAATACCAAGGCAGTAGTAACGATCTCAAATCCATCGCTAATAAGAGTTTTGTAATGACGAATGTTAAAAGACGTCACTAATACTCGTCCTTTAAATTTATTTATTTTTATTTTCTAAAAATAAAAGAACAGTAGTGACAGTCTCATATCTGTCACTAATAACGACCTAGTAGTGACGAATAACAAGATTCGTCACTAATACTCTACTTCTAAATTTTTTTATTTATTTTTAAATAAAAGAGTAGTAGTCACAGTTCCAGATCTGTGACTAGTACTCTATCAAAAATTTTTATTTATTTTTAATGAAGGGAAGTATGAGTGACGGTTTTCAAATCCGTCACTAATAAGGGCCAATAGTAACGAATATAAAGATTCGTCACTAATACTCTAAATCAAAAATTCTTATTTATTTTTAAATAAGGTAAGTATTAGTGACGGTTCTCAAATCCGTCACTAATAATGGGCCAATAATAACAAATATGTATATTCGTCACTAATACCTTGCATCAAAAATTCTTATTTATTTTTTAAAAAGGGAAGTATTAGTGACGGTTCTCAAATCCGTCACTAATAATGGGCCAGTAGTGACGAATATACATATTCGTCACTAATACTCTGAATAAAAAATTTATTTATTTTTAAAGAAGGGAATTATTAGTGACAGTTCTCAAATCCCTCACTAATAAGGGCCAACTGTAACAACCTGCTCCTTTTTCACATATATATATTTTTTTTATATAAATAAATTATCATCACATCATACATTCTAACTCAGCAGGTCACAATCCATCTGGGCCCGTGGGCACCAGGGATATAACAAAACATACAGCAGAAGCCTACGCAGCAGAAAGTATAAAATCATATACATCTCATCATAATGTGCATAACACATACTAGAGTCACTACAATTACTATCTCACAGTATATACATCTCAAAAATGAAATCTAGGGACAATCCCCACAAAACCTAACTGTCCCTACCAAAAACTTACCCTTCCAAAGAGGGCAAACAACTGATCTAGATCAGCGGGGCTTTTCCCGCTCTCCTATTAGGGGCTCCTGAAAAATGTATAAGATTTAGGGGTGAGATACCTCTCAGTAAGGGAAATAAACTAATACCAGTGTGTGGCAACATGAGTATTCTGTGTTCTACATATACCATACATAACATATTCAATACTATTTATCAAATTTGGGAAAACATATGCATATCAAAACATGGCAGAATATACTGTATTTTCATAAACATTTCTCATCTCATATCATAATAATAATAACATAAAAACAATCCTGGTAGGTTAGCTGGCTGTTGTCATGTATTACCCCCACATGACTGGGTTGTGTGGCCCGAAGGCGGGACCTGACAATGGTTGGCCGACCACTGCCAAGTCAAACAATAGTCTGTAGGTCCGATGGGTCTACCCAGATTGGTACGTACACCAGGGGCGATAACAGCACACTTCTTGAAAATAACCACATCGACCATCCAATCTCACACCACCCCGTAAAGTGGCGTTAACACAGATATCATGATCACGAGGACCATGGACACATAGCAACGGTACCGTGCAAGTGCTAGCCTAAACCAAACCAACCAAGTTCTGATATCATATACATATACTAAAACCGTGATACATAAATATCTCATATCATTTATATTCACATCAATCATGTCATTTCACATATATATGTGTATCATGAAAATCATCGGCCCGTACGCCGGTATTACACATTTTATCATAACTCGGCCCGTACGCCAGCAAATCACATAGCACAGCCCGTACGCTGGCAAACCACATAGCACGGCCCGTACGCCGGTAAATCACATAGCACAGTGTCACGGGCTAAGCTTGTTCAGGGCATTATGCTTGCCTATGACCGCTTATCTCGTGTGTTTGGGATGGGTTTCCATCATGTAAATACTAGTGTAGGGTTATTTTCTAGTATTTCTTTCATTGTAAGCCAAATAAGGCAGTATGACTCCTCGGTCACTTTGATGTTTCCTAGTGCTAGAGTGAGAATGGCCTAGAAAGCTCTTTAGGGGAGGGTGAGTGTTCATTAATCATTGTAAAACTCACTAGCAATTGTCAACGTGCTTAGCCTACTTGCCTCCCTCGCTAAGTACAACATGTCAACGGAGGATTTGTTAATGAATTACGTTTGCTTCAATATTTACTGCTTGGTTGCCACGGATTTCATGAATTGATTATTATTTCCGCTGCTATCTGATTGAATGTTAATGAAAGTGTTCCGTGGATGAATGTTGGTAAACAAAAGGCTGGCTAGTTAAGCAAGAGTGCTTTAGCTAGCGCCGCACGGCCCTTCACAACGGTGTGAAAAAGGCGGACCGTGACATTTGGTATCAGAGCCCAAGTCGGTGACACTTGGTGAAAGCCCAAGGTTGAGTTGCTACGTGAATTCGATTGCCTTCGTTGTTGGGTTTGGAAAGCTTTGGTAAGTGACCATGGCACCAAACAATGCTGAGAGGATCAGCGTGCTGGAAGCACAGGTTGAAGAGTCAACCAACACTATGGCCGCGGAGGTGGCCCAGATGAGAGAACTTGTTGATGAAGTGAGGGGATCACAAAACATCAAGCAGGTTTGATAGGCGACATGTCAGAGGACTTTCGCCACACTGTGGAAACTTTGCAAGCCCGGATGGCAGATCTGGATGCAAAGGTAAATGTGATGGTTCTTGCTATGGGGAACTCCAACACTCCGGGAGTTAGCAAGACCAAGGTGCCAGAACCCAGGACGTATGGGGGTGCCCGAGATGCCAAGGAGTTAGAGAACTTCTTGTTTGATGTGGAGCAGTACTTTCGCGTTGTGAGGATGGCCTCAGAACAGGCAAAGGTGGATACTGCAACCATGTACTTGGTGGGTGACGCCAAACTGTGGTGGCGTACCAAGTACCGAGAAATTGAAAATGGAAACTGTGTGATTGATAGTTGGGCAGACTTGAGGAGAGAGCTCAAGGCCCAATTCTTTCCTGAGAACGTTGAGTATAATGCAAGGAGAAAACTGAGAGATCTCAAGCATACGGGTTCAATCAGTGAATATGTGAAACAATTTTCTGCTTTAATGTTGGATATTCGGGATATGTCGGAGAAGGACAAGTTGTTCTATTTTCTAGAGGGGATGAAACCGTGGGCAAGAACTGAACTTCATAGACAAAGGGTTCAAGACTTGTCAACTGCACAAGCGGCTGCAGAACGCTTGACAGACTACACTGGTGATGAGACCACTTCGTCCAAATGGTTTGGCGGAGAGGGAAACGGTGGAAAGTCTTTCAAGAATGGCAAACCCAAGAGTGGGGGAGCCGACCCTAATTCATCAACCTCACATGAAGCTTTGTCGTCTCGAGGGTTCAACACACCCAATGGAAAGGGGAAAAGTAAAATTGAGTGTTTCTTGTGTCGAGGTCCTCATCGAGTTTTTGAGTGCCCTCACAAAGCATCACTTAATGCCTTACAGGCTTCCATTGTAGAACAGGCAGTGGAAGACGATGGGGAAGAGGATGAAGCCCCGAGGGTGGGTTCAGTGCGGTTAGTGAACGCATTGGAAAAGCAGGCCAAAATACCGAAAGTTACACGAGCAAAAGGGTTAATGTTTGTGGACTTGAGGATAAATGGGAAGAGTACTCGCGCTATGGTGGATACGGGAGCTACTCATAATTTTGTTTCGCAGTTGGAAGCAGGAAGACTCAACTTATCCTTAGAGAAGGATACAGGACGCGTGAAAGCAGTTAACTCTGTAGCCCAGCCTACTCTGGGAGTAGCCAAGCAAGTGGCTATAAAGCTTGGACAGTGGGAAGGTCATGCGAATTTCACAGCGGTGCCATTGGATGACTATCCAGTCATTCTTGGAATGGAGTTCCTAATGGGGACGAGGGCAGTGCTGATGCCTTCGGCTGGTTCCCTGTGTCTGATGGGAGATCACTCGTGCATGGTGCAAGTCGTTGCAACGAAAGGAGACGAAGGGAAGTCCCTTTCAGCCATACAACTCAATGAAGGATTGGGTTAGGGTGAGCAGACACGTCTAGCCACGGTGGTGGTAGACAAAGAAGTAGGCCAAGAGCTAGAGCCTACGCCCATCCAAGCGGTGTTGGATGAGGATAAGGAGGTGTTGCCGGATAAGCTGCCTCAAAATTTGCCTTCACGACGGACTGTGGAGCAAGAGATCAAGTTGTTATCAGGAGTGAAACCACCTGCTAAAAGGCCATGTTGGATTGCGCCTAGAGAGATAGTAGAGTTGGGGAAACAGCTTGATGAAGTGGAAGCGGGATGTGTTTGCCCTTCCAAAACACCGTTGGGAGTATCGGTGTTGTTTCAGAGGAAACATGAAGAGCATCTACGGAAGGTGTTCGACAGGCTGAAGGGAAACAGTCTGACTTTGAAGAAGGAGAATTTCTCTTTCGCTCGGCGGAGCAACAAATTCCTTGGTCAAGTCGTTGAACAAGGTCGTATCCGGAGGGGTATGGAGAAGGTAAGGATGGTTCAAGAACGGAAGATCCCCACAACAGTGAAGGAGTTGCGTTCCTTTCTTGGCCTTACTAGTTACTGCAGGAAGTTCGTTAAGGGGTATTCGCGGAGAATGACTCCAATGACAGGACTACTGGGAAGGTATTATTGGCCGCACACGCGGGATGATGTGGTTGATTATACCAAAACTTGTCTCACTTGCCAACAAGACAAGGGGGAGCGGAAGAAGTATGGTACTTTCATGGCCGCACCAAAGTACTGTTCGGCAGAGGGGACGACACAATTGTTCCTTGTGACTGTTGTGAAACATTGGGGTTTCCCCAAGTTATTATTTGTGACCAAGATTTAATGTTCACTGACAACTTCTTAACAGAATTTTTCAGGATATTCAGGTCACACCTTGACATCTCTTCGAGTTATCATCGACAGACAGACGAACAGATGAAGAGATTCAGAGAGCTGCTAGATGAGTACTTGTGCCATTTTGTCAATGACAACCAGAAGAATGGCGTGCAACTACTTGATGTGGCTCCATTCTGTGGCAACGCCCAAAGGTGCTCAACAACCAAAAAGAGCCCTTTTGAGCTTGTTATAGACCAGCTGCCGCTGTTGCCCCAACCACCCTCACACGTTGGGGCGAGCCCCGTAACAGCGAAGAGTCCTAATAAGGCGTACAGCTCCCAACCAGTGAAGGGAGAACAGAATGCAGACTTTTTGCCCAAGCCCCCTATCTGGAGAAAGCTTCTAAGCAATGAAAGAAATGGTCAGAACAAGAGAGAAGAAGACGCGCAATTTCCATGTCAATTGCCATTCAAAGCAAGCCATTCAAACGCCAACACCCAACAATACACCGGATCAGGAGTCATCAAACACCAACGCGTAGAGTTTTTGAAAGACAGTGGGCCACCCTGACAGACCTGATGTGAAGAGATCCCTTGCCAAACAGAATGTTCATATCCTTCAAGGAAAGAAGCGGCAGAATTCCTAGTGAGTGGATGTAAATTGCCTTAAATATATGAACAAAGAAATCAGCTGGATTTCTTTCTCGGCGGAAGATATTCAACTGTGCGGAGACAAAATTTGAAGGTGTAACCTACCGCCAAAAGTTCCTACGAGGACGTCCACCGCATAAGTGGGGGAGAATGTCACGGGCTAAGCTTGTTCAGGGCATTATGCTTGCCTATGACCGCTTATCTCGTGTGTTTGGGATGGGTTTCCATCATGTAAATACTAGTGTAGGGTTATTTTCTAGTATTTCTTTCATTGTAAGCCAAATAAGGCAGTATGACTCCTCGGTCACTTTGATGTTTCCTAGTGCTAGAGTGAGAATGGCCTAGAAAGCTCTTTAGGGGAGGGTGAGTGTTCATCAATCATTGTAAAACTCACTAGCAATTGTCAACGTGCTTAGCCTACTTGCCTCCCTCGCTAAGTACAACATGTCAACGGAGGATTTGTTAATGAATTACGTTTGCTTCAATATTTACTGCTTGGTTGCCACGGATTTCATGAATTGATTATTATTTCCGCTGCTATCTGATTGAATGTTAATGAAAGTGTTCCGTGGATGAATGTTGGTAAACAAAAGGCTGGCTAGTTAAGCAAGAGTGCTTTAGCTAGCGCCGCACGGCCCTTCACAACGGTGTGAAAAAGGCGGACCGTGACACACATATCTCGACCCGTACGCCGATTTTCCATCATAGAAATCCATATCGTCCCCATTCCAAAAAAAAAAAACAGTATTTCACAACATTTTTATACTCATGCCACAGTAAACAAATTTTCTACGTATTCAACATATCATCATTTAAACAGTATTTTCCAAATATAAATCATATATATAAATATATTTATTTTTCCTAAAACCAGATGCTACATATATATACATGCATTTTCTCAAAACAAACTAGCTTAGTTTATCCCCTTACCTGAATCCTGAAAAGCCCCTAAGAAAATTTTCCCCGTACCTACAAGGTTCTCAACTCAACACTCTGAAAATGAAAACTCGCAGAATTAAAGTTTAGTATTTTCGTACGTACAACATTTTTTATAACTACCACTAAGTCAAAGTAAATTCACTAAAAAAAGTCTTAAAACCGTCAACTTAGGGGAAAATTCCCAACCGTTCCCCAGAATCTAATAACCTGTAACTGAAAATTTCCAGTATTAAATTTCATATTTTAAAGTAATTTTTACGCGCATATCATCCCTTTCCTTTTTCTCAAACTGTCAAAATCCCAAATATTGATATAAAACCTTGATTTAGGATGAAATCTCAACTTCCTGTTTCCCTTTCCCTACGATCCGCTCTGGCAGACTTTGTAGAACTCTCCGTCAAGGAGCGTCGTGGTGTCTTCGGTTTTGGTTTCGAAATATACTCGGCGTAAACTTAACTAGCCCGGTGGAATTGAAAGAGAGAGCAGTCGCAGGACGAGAGAGAGAGAAGAAGGATGGGAGGAGAGAGGGCAGAGAAGGGTAACGATAGTAGTCGATAAATACGTAATGAGAGGGAGAGAGAGAAATAGAGAGAGAGAGAGAAGAGAGAAGCACGCCCACCAAAATCCAATTCAATTTGGATTTGATTTCCAAAGCTTCTTAAAGAAGCTTGTGCTAGTTTATAAATATATATAATAATAAACCTTAAGTAAAGTAAAGCTTCTTTAAGAAGCTTTCATACTTTATATATATATATATATATATATACACACACACACACACACATGCTTTAATATATATATATATATATATATATATATATATATATATATATATATACATATTTGTTCCTTATCATACTGTTCATTTTACTTGTTAATTTAATTAATTAATTTTATTTTATTATTTTATTATTATTATTATTATTTTTAAATTTTATTTTTTTCCTGGTTACTACACCAATAGTGACAAATATACACATTCGTCAGTAATACTCTAAAACAAAAATTCTTTTAAAAAAAATAATAATAGTAGTGATGGTTCTTTAATCGTCACTAATGAATATATTTTAGTGATGGATTTAATTCGTTACTAATACCGTAAAAATCGTCACTAATATTTTTTCGAGATAATTTCTACGCGAAACATGATTTCTTGCATTTTTTTTTTCGGTTTTTAGTAATGAATTAAATTCATCACTAATAGTGTCGTATTAGTAATGGTTACTAAAACCGTCACTAATACCCATTTTTAGTGACAAAATTGAATCCGTCACTAATTATTTCGTCACAAAAAATCAAATTTTTTTGTAGTATCAGCTTCTAGATCTACACAACCGTTTGAATTACTTTTTCTTGATGTTTGGGGCCCTAGCCCCGTATTACACAACTGGGTGTCAGTTCTACTAATCAATTGTAGATGATTTTTACCAAATACATATGGTTAATTATTTCCACTCCACTCAAAATCTAATGTGTCTAAATTTTTCTTAACCTTTTTACGTTATGTTAATAATTATTTTTCAACAAATGTATTGGTTGTGCAATGGTAGGCTTGCCAAGGTTTGGGTCTTTAACTACCAAAAATAATATTTATAACCTAACTAATCTCAAGTTCTGTAGAAAGTGAGTAAGTCGGGTGTCGATCCACGGAGACTTAAGACGCAAGTAGTAAACTACTTCCGGATTAATTTATTGCCACTTTGCTATGAAAAAGAAGTAAAAATATGGTATTTTTGCAATGGTATGTTCTCTATCTACTGGAAATCAAGTAAAGGAAATCGATTAAATTTAATCTACCAGAAAGCAAGTAACTTCACTAATTACCCTACTCTTACAAAGCGACGCTGAGGTCTGAATCAGACGCTGGACATCATGCCTCTATCTACATTCATCAAGACTTCCGTAAAAGTACTAACTAGAGCGGGCCAAAGTGGGAGAGGGGCGATCGAGGGTACAGGGTAGCAAGGGTGCACCAACCATTCGGAGCACGGTCGAGAACCGAAGTATACCCTATCTCAACTGTAGACACCCTATTTTTGCCCTAATCAAATAGAACAAGGGGTCCGCTCTTATTTTTTTCATTATTATTATTATTACCTTATTTTTTTTTTATTTTTTTTTATTAATTTTATTTTTATTATTATTATTATTATTATTATTATTATTATTACTTTCTTATAATTATTTTTATTTATTATTATTTATTACCAGTAGTATTATTAGTATTACTTTACTATTATTATTTTGGATATATTTATTATTATTATTATTATTATTATTATTATTATTATTATTATTGTCATTATTTTTAGTATTTTTTTACTATTACTATTAGTATTATTATTATTATTATTAGTATTATTATTATTATTATTTTACTGATAGTATCTTTATTATAATTATTTATTATTAGTAGTATTATTATTATTATTATTATTATTATTACCTTATTGATCATTATTTTATTATTATAATAATAATAATTATTATTATTACTATTTTCATTATTACCATAATAGTAAAAGCAGAAAAAAAAAATCAAAAAGGAAGTTTTTTTTTAGGGTTTACAGAATTTTTTTTTAATATAAGGGGGGCACAGCCAAGCCAAAGGGGGGAAGCACAGACCAAAGAAAAAAAAAAAAAAAAACCTTACCTTGCGGTCTCGTTCTACAGCAGTGGAGTCGTTGGCATTTGCGCAGTCAACGAGAAGAAACCACTCGAGCAGCGATTTCTTATTCGATCAATGCGAAACTTTACGAGGTCTTTTCTAACCCTTTCATCTTAATTGTCACCGTTCAAATTCTTCTTTTGAGTTTTCCCCTTTCGTTTTAATTCCTTGCACAGCCGTATCACCGCCACAGCAGTGGAGTCGTCGGCGTTTGGCATTCAACTGGATAAAGCCAATCGAGCGAAGATTTCTTATCCGATCAATGCGAAACTTTACGAGGTCGTTTCTAACCCTTTCTTCTTAATTGTCACCGTTCAGATTCTTCTTTTTAGTTTTCCCCCTTTGTGTTAATTTCTTGCACAGCCGTATCACTGCCACAGCAGTGGAGTCATTGGTGTCTGCGCATTGAACTGGATGAAGCCAATCGAGTGGCGATTTCTTGTCCGATCAATGCAAAATTTTACGAGATCGTTTCTAACCTTTTCTTCTTAATTGTCACCATTCAGATTCTTTTTTGAGTTTTCCCCCTTTGTGTTAATTTCTTGCACAGCCGTGTCACCGCCGCAGCAGTGGAGTCATCGGCGTCTATGCATTCAACTGGACGAAGCCAATCGAGCGGTAATTTCTTATCCGATCAATGCGAAACTTTACGAGGTTGTTTCTAACCCTTTCTTCTTAATTGTCACTATTCAGATTCTTCTTTTGAGTTTTTCCCCTTTGTGTTAATTTCTTACACAGCCGTATCACCGCCGCAGTAGTGGAGTCATCGGCGTCTGCACATTCAATTAGACGAAGCCAATCGAGCGGCGATTTCGTATTCAATCAATGCGAAAATTTACCAGGTCATTTCTGACCCTTTCGTCTTAATTGTCACCATTCAGATTATTATTTTGAGTTTTACGACTTCATTTTAATTTATTGCACAACCGTCTCACCGCCGCAGCAGTGGAATCGTCGGCGTCTGCATATTCAACTAGATGAAGCCAATCGAGCGGCGATTTCTTATCTGATCGATCTGAAACCTTACTCGGTTTTTTCTGACTCTTCCTTGTTAATATTTACTGGTTGGATTAATTTCTTTCAGTTTCGTAATTTTATCTTCATCTCTTGGACAGCTTGTTCACACACCCACAACACACACTTAGCACACTTCCTACACATACACTCCACACGCTAAATATAGGCTGTATATTATTATATTTATTATAATATTATCAAGTTCTTATATTTCTATTATATTGTATTATTCATAAGATCTTTTAAGGTGTATATGTTAGTAAGGTAATTGCTTTTTAGTCATACTATCACTTATATATCTATCTTGAGTTTTGGGTTTTTATTATTGTGGTATTTATCGTAGACATTAACTAGCCTATTCTCATTGTGGTAGGATTTTAATAATTTTCTTGTTTACATATATTTGTTGTAGATGTTAATTGATTTATTGTTATTCTCGTTATTTGTTTTATTATTTATTGTTAAAATTCTGTCTGTTCGTTTTTCCCGTATTGTCATGTATTTATTACTATTATAATATGTGTTGATTATTTTGCATTTAGAGTTTTTGTCATAATTAAGGTTCACATGTGAGGTTATTATTATTTTCTATATTTAGTGTTTATATCATATGTACATTAATTTTTGATTTGATTTATTTCCGTAATTTCCCATTTGATGGTCATATTGGATATTTACATGTTAGTATTAGCTTTAAATTGTTTCCATAGTTTCACAGTTTGCTTACCCTTTATATAATTACCTGCTAGTCTTAGGGTTACTTGATTTAATTTGATGAGTAGATTATTTCCTTAGTTTTGGTAATTTTGTTTATATATGTATTGATTGTGTGTTCCCATTAGGTAAGTTGCTATTATAATATCTAGAATATTATGGTATTACTATTATACTTATATTCGGTATTATCTATTAAGATATTCTTTTTTTTTTTATTTCTAATATATATGGTATTACCTTTTATGATATCTTTAGTATCTTGATGCATATATTATCTTATGATAATTTGTTACTAATTATCCTATTATTATATATTAAAACCTCTCATACTAGTATTTTCTTATAAAAAATTTAATACAATTTCAAAATTTGGGAGTGTATTTTCTTAAGAATTTTTTTTAATTTTTTATCCTTATGATTTTAATGCTGGGGTATGAACCTTCGGACTTCACGTACCTTTTGTTCTGAGGAAATATGTAAATATTTAGATTTTACATATATTTTTGTATTATTTATTTACTTATTTATTTATTTATTTATTCACTTTGCACGTGTATTAATAAATTTACTAAAGGAGTAATTTTAAAGACTTTTTAGATTAACTTAGGGATAATTCTAAATTAATTAGGTACCGTTCATAAGAACGGACACGTATGGGGTGCTCGTACCTTCCCCTCACATAATCGAACTCCCGACCCCAACTCTGGTAGCGTAAACCCATTCTACCCCTAACGAGATAGTAATCATGTGTTCTAACCACACTAAAGGTTAGTGCGACTCCAACATTCCATATCTTTCCTTGAAAATTAAAATTGATTTTGATTTCGCCGCCCGGGGCACACGCTCTTCCGGGACGTTGCGACATCAACGATGGACGAACACCTCCGCGGATCTGTAGCCGAATTTGTAAATTCGTCACTGATAGTTTCATATAAAAAAAAAATTTAAGAAAGGAAAGTATCAATGACGGTTCCCAAATTCGTTACTAATAAGGGGCCAATAGTAACGAATTTGTAAATTCGCCATTAATACTCTGAAGTAAAAAAAATTTTTTTTTTTTTTTAAAAAGTGAAGTATTAGTGACGGTTCTCAAATCCGTCTCTAATAATGGGTCAATAGTGACGAATTTAGAAATTCATCACTAATACTCTGAACTAAAATTTTTTAATTTTTATTTTTTAAATGAAAGTATTAGTGACAGTTCTCAAATCCGTCACTAATCCTGGAGTAATAGTGAAGAATTTTTAAATTCATCACTAATACTCCGAATAAAATTTTTTTAATATTTTTTAATAAATGAAAGTATTAGTGACAGTTATCAAATCCGTCACTAATCATTGGCTAATAGTGACGAATTTGTAAATTCGTCACTAATACTCTAAATTAAATTTTTTTTATTTTTTATTTTAAAAAGAAGATATTAGTGACGGTTCTCAAATCAACACCTTGCTATGACTTAAACTTCATTCCTCTTTATCACCGATATTTGGGGGCGTAGACTATGAATCTCCAACAACCCCAGCTAATTGCAATAGAAGGAAGATCCTCTCAAAGAGCAAAGAGTAGGCAAGGCAATATCACTTCCATAATTTTCTTGGACCATACGTGCCTTCTAGATTTGATTCACCAAACCCATCAAGCTTTGCATGGTCATCATCTATAGGTCATTCATATCTGAAAAAAGGAAAAAGGAAAAAATGAGATTGAACAATTTTCATGAATCAAGAGAAGACAGAACCGCAAGTGCTAGAGAAGGGCAATCAAAATTATAAAGGAGATAGGGAGGGATTTGCAATTTTAGGTTTTTTAGTGTTCATTTTGAAGGAAGATTTGTACAAAGATTTTGGTAAATTCATCAAAAGAGATTGGATAGTTGAGATGGCGCACACAAACACACACACGCACACATACACACAGATATATATATATATATATATATATATATATATATATATATATATATATACACACACGTAGGAGGGATAGAGAAACAAGTGAGAAAAAAAATATATACTCCGGAATAATCAATGTGATCCTTCCATTAGGTTCTTTTATCCAATGAAAACCTTTCAAATAACGGATTTTACATGACTATTTGAAGTGCTTTTATTACATGGAAGGACTACAGTCCTCTCAAAGGACCTAATTTTTTATTTTGAAGAAAACAGAGAAAGCAAAAAAGGTTGTCATGGTTAATTAAACCGAGTGAGAATTGAGAGCTTTATATTAATTTTTAAAAAATAAATGCTATTAATAAGTAGCCCATAACAATGAAGAGAAAAGAACCTCAACCAAGTTAAAAATAATTTTAAAATTTAAAAAGGTCAAAACTTTAGGGATCGTTTCATATCACTGTCAAAAATTACGAAAATAAAAATCAGAAACAAAAATAAAAAAATTAGAAATAAAAAATAAAAATTAGAAGCTAGCAACCTATTAGGTTAGCATTTATAAAACCAATGCAAATTAAAAAGTTAATTAAAAATGTTCATTTTCATCTTTTAATCAAATATTATTATAAAAATATGATTAAAATAATAAAATAACAAATAATACACATTAAAAATTACTATATTAAAAATAAATTTTATTATAATTATTTTACTTAATTGTTTTACTTTCAAATTTTACTTTACAATAAAAATTTTATTGGATATGACAATTGAAAAATAGTAAAGTATTTTTTAATTGGCTTTATTTTTATTTTTAAAATTTTTTTCATATTTTTATTTTTATTATTTTTAAATATATATGATCATTTAACTTTAATTTTTTATTTAAGTGTATAAAATTAATAATTTAATCTAAATTTTTTTTAATATTAAAATGCTAGTAATAGGTTGTCAAAACATTTAAAATCATAAGATCTAATTTTTAGTTTTTTGACAAACATTAAAAATCGACAACAAAAACCAAAAACTAACATCATAAACAAATGCATTTTTATGATTTATTTATTTACCATGGAGAAATAGAAATAAAAAATTGAAAATAGTAGTGATACTAAACAGACTCTAACTTTAAGAATTTAGGGTTGAGAGTTGAAAGGCTTCTCTCTCCTAGTTGTCATCCTCTCCGTTAAGTGTTTTACTCTCTCTCCTTCACGCAATTATGCTTGATTCACGTCTTAAACATTAAATAAAATAATTAATGAAAAAAAAATGATTGATAAATTAGAAATACAACATTTTATTTAAAGTCATCTAAAGGTCTTCAATTAGCGAATGAAATAAATATCAAACAAAATAATCTCTCAAAGTTAAAATTTTCATACAATTTTGTATTTAAATTTTATATTAAAATACATATATTTCCAACCTTACTAGTTGATCACATTTTATTTATATTTATATTTTTTTCTTTCATTACTATTGGATTTCATTATTCATATTTATATATATATATATTATCTATATTGAAAGCATGCCTTACTCTCAATTGTCTCAAGCCCTCAACCAGTTCTTAGCCTTGCTCCTCGCCCTAATTGTTTGTCGCCAAGTGTAGTTGCCCTTCATTATTAATTCAAAATTCATCCGTAAAGAGATTGTCAGAAGATGACTCAAGCGGTAAATATATAAAATTCTCTTAGTTAAATGGTCAAAGTTTGAGTCTTCGAAATAACGATTCGTCATTTGAGATAAAGCATTGGTGCTTAAGTAAAAAAAAAGATAGAGAAACATGCCCATTATTCTAGTAATCCCGTATTTGTCTTTGTTGCATAAACATAAAATTATACATTACCTCCACTTTTACAAACCTTGATAGCATCTGTATGATAATGATATTAAAGGCAAATGATGAAACCTTATTACCATTAAGGCTTGAACAAATTATTCTTCAAACTCCATAATATTACATACCTCTCAACCATTCAATTAAAATTCAAATCACACAAAAATATAATGACATAATTTTTATTTTTATTATGGATTTGCCTCGATAATTGACACTAATGTTGGAATTTTAATGATCTTATAGCGAGAAAATCCTCCTTCATGCAACAATTTCTCCCACTCTAATTTTGTTCTTTCTCTTCCTTTAAGGAAGTAGGCAAGCATGATTAGATCAGATGTCAACCTTGTCTCGTCAAATAAGTCTTTACCATCTGGTTGCAAAACGATATCAATGATGATCACCTTGCCATTTGTCTCGGAGATTGCTTTTCGACAATTTTTCAAGACTTTAATACAATCTTCATCTCCCCAATCGTGCATTATCCGCTGAAATGTGATAAATTGATAGGATGAGTAATGATTGGTTAGTTGGATGTGTAAGCATGTAGAAAAAAATTTTTTATAATAATATTCATGTAAATAATATTAAATATTCTAAAATTTTTAAATTTTTAGAATAATGATTTTCTTCTTATATAAAAGATTTTTGTGTGGATTCATCTTTTAATTATTTCTTTAAACTATTTTAAATCACAAATTTTGCATTGCAGGATAAATATTTCTACATCCAAACATAAAAATTTTATTTGGAAAAATTAATTACAAATTATTGAAATTTATTAAATAAGAAAAATAGATTTTTATTAAATTTATTGACAATATTTATTCGAAAACTGCAATTTACCTACTTATTTACCTTCATGAAAATTGCATCAGCTTTAGGAATGCTATGGAACATGTCACCTGCGACGTGGAACACTCCGGGGAACGGGGGTGCAGTGGCAACGACATGTGGCAAGTCAAAGTTGATACCCTTGATGTGTGGACACGCTTTCACCACCTCTGCGATCGCTGACCCGGTCCCACCTCCCACGTCCACGAGGGACTCCACGTCGGCTAGCCGGTCCTTGCACCCCGCCAGGATGGCATCAAGCATGATCCTAGCCGTACACGCCATCGCGCCATTGAACATGGCGTTGAACTCCGGATTAGCACCGGCGAAGTCCCAAAAATCCCGACCGTGAGCCTTCTTGAAGGCGATCCCGCCGTCTCTGACGCAGTCGGATAAGTGATGCCACGGAGACAGCAGCAGAGGATGATTCATCATCAGCAGCATCGGCGCTAGCGTCCTCTCGGCGTCGCGGAGGAGCCACGTGGAGGAAGGGGTGAGGCCGTAGAGGGTGTCTGAGGATGGACCGCCGTCTGACGACGGAGAAGGAATGGCGGTGAAGATGGACTTGCGGACGAGAAATGTCATGATACGGGAGAGGGTGGTGATATCGGCGGCGGGAGGGTCGATGGCGGAGGCGATTTGGCGCAAGGTGATTGGACGGCCGTGGGAGTGTATGATGTCGGCGATGCGTAGCTCCACAGCGGATTTGAGAGCCATGGAGCCTACAAAAGCAAACATCTCTTCCCGTATATGAGCTTCACCCTTCAACTTTGCATCGACTTCCTCATGCACTGTCGACATTTTGTGTGTGTGAGAAATAAAACTTGGAAATTAAGGGATGATCACAAGTAATAAGAGAGGTTTATATTTATAGAGTGAATTGGGAATTAGGGGCATGACATGTAGGATGTGCAATAAGTGAAGGACAACTTAGAAAGCAGGGAAACGGCTTTTGGAATTATATGTGAAATTATGTAGATAAGCTGTGTTAGGTACTCTTAAGCCTTTTCAACTCCAAAAGTTAGTTCATGATATGAGACTTTTTCTTATATTTAATAATTAATCATCAGCTCCTTCCACAATCGATGTGAGATAACTCCAACAATCTCCCCCTCACACATCGAGTTTCAAATCAGCGGGCCCACGTACCCGACATCCTTGAGAGACTTTGAGACCAGTATTAGGTGGTTTTGAACCTTTTTAACTCCTAAAACTAGCACATAGGGTGAAACTTTCTTTCACACTTAATAACTGACCACCAGCCCCTTTCACAATTGATGTGGAATAACCCCAATAAGGTGTACAAATATGGAAAATGAAATAGCCTTAGGTTTAAAACTATAATAAAAAATTAGATCAAAGTCTAAATGGAAGGTTTATAATTGACAGATTATATGATACATATTTTGTTAATGTTTTGATTAACTAAAATGATGGCAAACCATGAAAGTAATATTTACTTTTATAACTTATTTGCTACAAATTTTATAAGCAATTGTTTGTTGTAAGTTTTGTTTTTAATTTTTAGTTTAACAGAAGGTTGTTACTAAAACAAGAAGTTTACGATGAGTTTAAATGAGTTGAATAATGAGTTATTTCTGAATTATCTTGTATGTTAATTTCTCAAATCTAACTTAATTAGATCGATTCAAACTCCAATCTCTCAACCAACTAATAAAATTTTAACTCATATTGGCATAAGTGAGGGAGTGCATGTATGAGATAAGTGGGTAGGTGCTGATGTGTGTGTATCTGTGGAGAGAAATTATATAGTACCTCTACTTCACGTAGTGTCTGTTTCCTTAATATTAGACATATGAACAACTTAGACTTACGTTCATTAATATTAAAAGGAGTTCATTTTCAATAAGTGTATAATTAAGAAAACATGCACATGGGAAAAGTCCCCCGTATAATTTCTCATCTAAATGAGTTTGAAATGTACTTATTTTTTATTAATCATCTTAAAAGTTTCTTTAAAGCATATTTGAAAGTATAAATTTGAGAATTTCAATTTAAATTTTGTGTATATTTATATGAAATTAAGCCCAAAATTTAAATTCTGACCAGGCTAATTAATGCTGACCATGCAGTGAAAAAACTGGTCTGACATTGAAGACAGATCGTTTTAATAATTACGAGAAGATGTTATTTTAGTAATTAAGTCATGTTAGTGGGTTAATTTTTGTCCTTCTGAATTTACTATTTAATAACATATCTTTAAGAGAGTTCTAGACACGGACACATCACACTTTTCACAAATTCAAACCACAAATACATGCCTCCGTCGGATTTTTGTCCTTTGTCAATGTCTTACGTATGATTTTGAGGGCCGGTTTTGAATTCAAAATTTTTTGAGTCCCAAATATTTTTTAATATAATAATATATTTTTCAGATTCCAAATTTTTTTTAATTAAATAATATCAATATTATTTATTATGCTATTTTCTCATACTTCCCAACTAATAAATAAATAAATTTTTATTTTAAAATATAAAATAAATATAATTTAATTTTATATTTTTTTTTGGGTCTCATAGACTTCTCAACTAATAACTTTATTATATTTCTAATATCTATTACTCTCATCTCTTTCTCTTAATCTTTCTAAAAAATCTTTCCATCTCTCACACTCTCTCACTCTCATCTCCTGGTCTCTATATGATTCTTGCTCTGACCTTGTGTTTATCATTTTTTGGCCTCCAATTCTCCGTAATTTTCATCTTCATCCATCCTAATTTTGGTTTCAATATTTGTACATTATTTTTCTATTATTTTCACTCTGAATTTTTTTTTTTCTATTTTTTCTTAAATTTTAAAAGCTTTGAGATTAGAGCGTTGTATTTGACAAGAATCCGATATCTCTAAAGTCTCGCTCGTCAATCGATTTGCAATAATAATAATAATCAGAATATATTATTTCAATTTATTATTTCTATAGATTTATTAAATTTATTTTTATTTGTTTACATAATTTGTCAAGTTATTGTTAGTGTTAATTTTGAAATTTAATTATGTTAACGAGAAAATATAAATCCGGATATAAAAAATGAAGAAAGAAAAAGAAAATATTAAGGATTCCTAATTAAATCATTCACCTAGGGCCCCATATTACAAAGAGCAGATCCTAAGTAATTCTAGTACTAAATGTAACGGTCTTGACCCAACTTTGATAATTCGCTTTAATCATTGATCTCACATGTTTGTCTCAACTTAGATTTAGCTAAAAAAAAATTGAATTAATTGTTAGCAATTAATGGCACATTTTCAAGTCTCAAGGAGTCGGTAATAGTTAAATGTACCCCCAGGGTGTGATTCAGATGGTAGTGCGGGTTGCAGGAGTGCCTTTCACGAGATCAGGTATTCAAACCCTCTTGAACTCATTTCTGCCTCTGGACTCCTGAATTTATCCTTCCTTTGGTGTTGTGGGGTCAACTTTAAGAAGCGCAGGATTAGTCACGTGGACCGTAAGACGGACACGTGGATATCCTGTCGTATTTCAAAGAAAAAAAAAAAAAAAGAGTCGGTAATAGTTACGTGCCCAAAAAGCTAGGAGCTAGTCGGGCTGCTGCAGCTTAAAAAATAATACTTTGTTTGGAAAATTTCTAGTCGCAGCTGGCGGCTTGGTCTTGGGAGAACTGCATGGGACACCCTGCTTCTCTCCGAGTCTTCCTCCTCTGCGGGCCGTTGCACCCTCATCTACGCAACAAATAAAGAATAGCACCTCTGCACTGCATGACCCATGGCCATAACTCATAATTATAATATTAAAATAGTATGCCAGCTTATACTTGGGTGACCTTTCAATGAAAGAAATTTAAGAATTTTAATTGCCAATCTCCGAAAGAATTTTAATCAGCAGAGACTAGATCCTGAGCCCGCTCCGCTCCCGGCCGGTGGATTAGTTACAAGAGCTAGGTCGCAGCGACGGATGGATTGCATAGAGTAGTTGGTGTTGGGTAATCAGGATTTACAGCACAATTCGATCTGTTTTCAAAATAGTGTAAATCCTCCTTTCCAAATAATAAATAGTGTAAATCCTTCTTTCCAAATAATTAAATTGGAGAGCTTGGTTCCGCAGCGTTCTGATCATCTTCCATGAAAAACTGGTTGCCCATAAAAAATGAAGCGTAGAAATTAAGAAAAATGTTTTTTAGTTTGCAGCCAGAAATACGAAACCCAGGATTCGTGCGGCAGCCCCTTAAGAAAAATCAGATCCCGTATTCTGTCTCATACAACTCACTCGCCTACCTTCAAATTTAAACCCAGATCCTGCGCACGCGCTTTACAATCCACCAACAAGAGGCGTCTATATTAATTAGTTCGTCGATCCAACTGCACTCACAATCTCAGCAGCGAGAAGAGATTTGCCGAGCTGAGGGTGATCACGCAGAGCTTCTCGACGAGCAACTTCCTCGGTGAGGGCGGGGAGAGAGAACACTGGCTAGAACAAAATCTTCAAAATTATTTTAATCTTGTCTTTGAGCTCCTGGTATAATTATGTGTTCTTGACAAATCTACGGCAATTCTCAGTTTAATTCTTGCAATTTTAAGAGTCAGGTAGGAACCACTTTGGGTTATTAATAGATCAAATTTTAAACCAAAAACGGAGTATTCAAAGAGAACTCTAGCCAGAACAGAGCCTTATTACCAAAGGATATGGACCGAAAAATCATTTCAGAAAGCAGGGATTAAAACTCCAATTTCTGAAGTGGGTTCTCGCAATTTGAGTTCGAATAGCTGTAGCAAAAGCGGTTTGAGTGGTTCGTCGTCGGCAACAGAGCTGACGAAAACACAGCAGCAACTTTTCTTTATTTATTTTCCTTAAAAATTAATATAAAAAATTAGAGTCTTGTCTAGGACTGCGAGCGAATGGAGGAAATAGTAGCAGGTGAAGAAGAAAGGGCAGTCAATGGCACATTTTCAAGTCTCAAGGAGTCGGTAATTTATGGCTGCGAAAAAATCAAGAAGCTGTTTCCTGATAGGTTGGTCCGGCATCCCCAAAACCTGGAATATCTTGTTGTCAGCAGTTGTGACAACAGTGAGGAGATAATAGCAGAAGCAGAAGAAAACGACGACCCGGCAACTGCTGATCTAAGTATTACCTGTTCAAGCCTCAAACAATGACAAAATCGGCATAAAAACAATCCAACTTCAAACTGTTGAAATAGGGAAGTGTCCGAAGCTAAAGAGGCTCCCTCTCTATCTTCCCCTGCATCCCGTGGATGGAGTGATGGACAGCCATCTCCTCCCCTTATTTTTGCTTCTTTCAAACATTTCCTAAGAATAATAATTAAAGACTTTAATTCTACCTATTTTGTTCTAAACAAAAGACACTGATCTCCGCTTGATTTTCAAAATTTTTATTAATTTTTTTAAGATTTCAAAAATTTTACACATCTCTGCTGAGATTTGTCAAAAAGATTTTATAAAATGTAAGGAAATATTTGTATTTTTTCGGCAAATTTCAAGATAGGTCATAAAATTCTCGAAATCTCGAGCAAAGTATTTGGAATCTTTTAAATCTAAAAAAAAAGTCTTTTTTTTTTAATTTTTTTTTTTGTAAAATACAGCTTCTTGAATATTTTTTTTGTAAGGAGGCCTTTTCTACAACAAAATATTGCTAGGGGAGCAAGCATGACAGATATATGGAAGTGGGCAGAAGACTCACTGCACTGCAGGAGAGTCGGCCCATCTTCTTCTGCCGCTCACTACTTGTATCCATAAGACAGATGGTGAAAACAAAATTTAAATTTCACATGCTCAAATTTAAATCCAACGACTTACTCACTCTTTCATCCAAATATAACAATTATTGAACACGGGCAAAGAGATGGAAACATAAATCTGTAGAGCAAAACACAAAATTATAATCATCCTAAGAGCAAAACTAATCAAGAAACAAACCTTTGGTCCCCCGTTTGTGTCGCTAATAGGGACGCTTTCACAGCTTATTCAGATCATTACTCATTCATTCATATTGAATCTCTTCATTTATGACATTCCATTAGACAAGAACGAATTTGTTTTAGGTTGAGGAACTATTTTGACATTTTGGCTGCCATTTAGCCGAGGGTCTTGAGCAAAACAATGTCATTGTGCATTCTCGTGGCAGTAGTTCCCGACAACTAGGCATGGCCAGCAGGCTAATTTACTGCCTTGTCATCTGTAATTAAAACTGATAGAAGAGAACATGATATTTTAGTAATTAAGTTTTGTTAGTGGTTAATTTTTGTCCTTAAGAATTTATTACTGTTAAAAATATCTAAAAGGGCAAATCTAGAGCTTGTTAAAAAGAGTTTCCAAACACGGTGATGTTACTTTTCACGAATTCAAAGCATTGGAAATTGGAGATTGAGCACAACACATGTCTCCTTGGGATTTTTTAATTGTTGCCAACAATTTGGGATTTCTTTATTACTACTAGCACACCAACATTTCTTTTATTACTAATGGCCAAGGACTCCAACGTGCAATATGGGCTGTGATGTATTATTGCTTCCTACACACCAATAGCAGCTCAGGAGTGGTGGCTAAGGAATGCAACAAATGTGTATATAAGTCTGTATTTTGGTACAATACCATGCAGAACAAAATTTTGAATCAATGGAAATTATTTGAGGCATTTTGTCACACACTTGCTTTGCATTCTGTTATTTACTTTAGCATGGTATCTAGAGCCAACTAAACGACTCAAGTCTATCACCATTTTTTTTTTTCAATCTTTGTTCTTCAGCCACTATGGCCTCTTCAGAGTCCTCCGACAAATCCTAAACACCTCCTCGCTTCAACACTACAATTCTAAACTCGTCTAGTCATTTTATTACCATTAAACTCAATATTGAAAAATATTTACTTTGGAAAGCCCAAATGGCTCCCTTCCTTAAAGGCAACCAATTGTACAACCATGTTGATGGGTCTTTCGTCATCCCTCCACCCAGAACACACCCGAGGGCTTTTGCTTAATCAGCTTATCATTTCGGCCATCAATTCTTCCACGTTCGATCATGTTCTCGCGCAAGTTCTAGAATGCACCAACTTGCATGAAGTCTGGACCACCTTGCACAATCTATTCGATGAGTCTGGCTTATGTTATGCAAACACAATACTAGCTTGCTACACTTAAGAAAGGGCTGAGTCAATTACAGAATATTTTTACAAAGCTAATACACTTGCTACCTCACTTGGAGCAGCTGGTAAAACGCTCTCCCCATTTGAATTCTCTGTGTATTTATTGGTTGGTCTCGGCCCCGACTACGATTCTTTGGTTAGCTATCTCACAACCAGACCTGACCCCACATCTCCCTTTTAGATCTACAGCTACTTATTAAACCATAAATATTGCCTCAACCATCAAGCCCAAACTCTTCTCACAGGCAATCCACTGACAGCCAACCTTACTACCACAAAACACCCCCATCCTTTCTGTCATCACATAGGGGACGAGGGGGTTGAACCTTTTGTCGAGGACGGGGTTAGAGCAGAGGTTCCTTAAGTTATTATCTAATCGGCTAGATAGTAGACCATTGTGTCAAGTATCACTACAAAAAATTTGGATATTAGTGGAGGATTAAATTCATCACTAATATTTATAAATTCTTCATTAATATAAATTCGTCACTAATAGTATTAGTGATGAATTTATAAATATTAGTGACGGTTTTAAATAAGTTATTATATCTACCGTTACTACTAACTATTAGTGACGAATTTACTAATAATGGAGTATTAGTGACGAATTATAACCGTTACTAAAACCCTAATACCGTCACTATAAATTCCAAATTGGTTCAACTCGAATTCGTCACTAATAGTACAGTATTAGTGAAAGATTCAAATTCGTCACTAATAGTAGGTTATTAGTGACGAATTTCAAAACCGTCACTAATACCATACTACTAATGACGAATTTCAAAATCGTCACTAATACTCTACTATTAATGACTGGTTTAAATCCTTCACTAATACTATACTATTAATGACGATTTTGAAATTCGTCACTAATGCTCTACTAATAGTGACGGTTTTGAATCCTTCACTTATACTTAAAATATGGACAATTATTAGTGACGGTTTTAAAACCATCAATAATAATTTTAAAATTAATAATTTTTTAATCATTATATTCTATAAAAATCTGTAATTAAATTTTCGCATATATAACATTAAACCATAATTACTACAAAATTCATAAATTATTCAAAATTCTAATTCAAATATAGATATATCATACAAATTCAAATAAAATACAGAAATTTCATCTGTTTAGATAACAAAAAAAAATATTTAAATAATCAAATTCAAATTAAAATACAAATACATTATATGAATTCAAATTAAAATACAAAAATTCCATTTGTTTAGATAACAAAAAAAAATTATAAAAAAATAATCAATAGCTGCATCCGACTGTAGTGCATGACATCGTGCTGATATTATGACAGCTGCAAACCCTACAAATTAAGATTTATAAATAATAATAAAAATAGTATACAATTTTTTAACGTATATGTATACGTATCATAAGTATTAATGATTTGATAGTAAAATAGTCGGACATTCGAACACTAATGCGAAAGAAAAAAACTAGAGAAAAAAAAACTCGAGAGAAGTATAATAATTTAAGTACAGTTATGAGAAACGTATATCGGAGGAATTACTGATGAGTTTGCAAAAAGATTTAGTCATTCGGTGCATTATAGATAGTAATCTGCAATGCTGTTCACATAAATGATTAAGTTTTAATATTCGTTTAACTTTCACTCATCCTTTCAAAAGTATTTTAACATTCATTTTATCATAATTATCTTTATACATGATTTTATTTTGAGAAAATTTTCACGAAATTTTGGAAGCATGCCATCTATAAATTAGACATTTTCCCATAAAACCTGTACCTGAAACTTCATTGTTTTCAGCAAATAAATCATTTCGAACATGCAACAACATAAATCAACTACCAGTATGCAATTCACAATATACTGCATCAGTCATGTAGTTGGCTTTCAACACAAGCATGTATTCCAATAATTCAATTTAAATTCATATAACATAATACCATCCATAAAAAAGATATTAAAATATTTATTTATGATATATATTATTTATATTATACATTTCTACACAATAGTTTATATCTTATAGTTCAAAAATAGTATGCACTAAATATTTTTTGGATGATTAAATTTATATAAATAAAGTGTAAATGCTCAAACTAAATCAAAATCCAAGTAAAATATTTAATTTTTCTTTAAAAAATTATAATAATTTAAAAATTGGTTCAGATCAAAGTATCAAACTGAACTAGTTGGTTAATCAAACCATAGTGAACCAAAAGGTTTAGATCGATTTCGATTTACAAAAACACCGAACCTAAACTTTTGGTTCATTTCAATTTTGGAAGTTTCGATTCGGGTAACGGAATCATGAACAACCCTATTAGAGACTAGTATCATAAGGTCAACAGTAAAAAATATAAGGATGTTCAGTAGCGTAGTGCATGCCTAAAATACCAAGGGAACAAACAGATGAGCATTACACCTAAACCCAAATATTTATTCCCAATATGCTACACAACCAATTGCCAAGCAAATGTTTTGTTCAAAACAATATGGGATGACAATAGAAAAAGTAATAAAGTTCAATTTTGTACCACATATATATACTTGCTTATAAACATCATCACTGCTTGCAATTATAGGGATTTTAGGACAATGAAAATTTCATTATGTGAGTACAAGTAAGATAATAATACATGGAAGGATCAGAGGAAAAAAATCATATTATGTCAAACCTAGAGTTTTGGGAAGTCTTTTATAACAAGAAAATCAACAAACACGAACCATTGCTACACATATAACTTCCTCATTGGGATGACTACGCTATAACCAAAAATAAAATAAAATTACAGCACATGCAAATAATTAATTTGTATTAGTAGATCAATTGATTAAAAAAAAAGTCTTGACCTATTGAATGTAACTTTTAGAACTATGAAGTTTATTCAACACGCAAATTGTCATCATCACTCCAAACACCTACATGCATATATAATTAAATATATTAAAAGAAATCCATCTAAAGCAACCATCTTTTCAACACAAAGCCCAAAATTCATGGGGTAAACTTTGGGCAGCTAAAAGTGGAATAAAAAGAGTGCCAAGGAGAAACCAAATTCTACTTTACACGCGTGAAGTAGTAAACATCACCAATTAGTGTAATTGACTAGAAAAAAAATTAGAGATTCATGAACTACCAACCTCAAGTAGCCAAATGAAACCAAAAAGAAAAAAAAAAACCTATCATCCTCAATTAAAGCATTGTTTGTAGTACTTGATGACTAGTACAAGAATTGAAAATGTTAAAAAACTACCCCATCAAAACTTAAATTCCACCAGATTTAATGCTAGCATAAATTACATAACAACTAAAAACGATCTTTTCTTGATACATTTATTAATACCCTTTTTTTTTCTTTGTAGGGATCACTTTGTTTATAGAAAAATTAAAACAAATAAAATAAAGAAATTCATGTCATACAAAAAAAAAATTATTAATGTTGCCACAAGCATCCCAATATTAAATAATAGTCATTTGATTATGATTACACTGTTTTAATTGCCATTGAAGCCTATTATTCACTGAGATGCATTTGCATAATCTGAAACTGCAAGCTAAGACCACCAAAGGATTCACTAGTTCAGTTCCGTTGACGAGTGGAACAATACCGATTACAACACTCCTTGGTTAAGGCTAGAGCCCGCCTTCTCCAAACGATATTCTCTCGTTCGGTCACTCCTTACATAGGCTAGAGCCCGCCTCTCTAAGCAATATCCCCTTGCTTAGCCAACGATCCAAACACCTTGGAACGTCAATGAACTGTAAGAAACATAAGATAAAATC
This sequence comes from Malania oleifera, assembly GCF_029873635.1. NCBI lineage: Eukaryota > Viridiplantae > Streptophyta > Magnoliopsida > Santalales > Ximeniaceae > Malania > Malania oleifera. Next base: position 139,220,844 of record NC_080418.1, read on the forward strand.
TTCGTACACGTATACTCTCTCAAAGAGCAAGTTAGTATAATTTCAGCACTATATACTTTGAATGTAAAATATCAATATGAAATACAATGAAGCTCAAGTGTAGAATTCACCAATATCCTTCTTAGAAGAGGATTAGTAGTAGGAACTCAGAAAAAGAAGGATCAGCACTTCAGAATTCTCAGCAAAAGAATTTTTCAATGAGTGAACAAGAGAGCTTTGGAAGAATAAGAATACTCTCAGCTTTACAAACAGATTTTTCAATTCTTGGATGAGTTTTGATTTGCAAAACCATGTATTTATAGGTTTTCAAACTTGTTTCCATGTTGCAAAAGTTTCCTTTAAGTGTTTTCCAAAATTTTAGAAAGTTTGAAGCTCAAACGGCTATATTTTAAAATATTAGAATTTAAAAAATTTTCCCGTTGAACAGTGTTCAGTTAACTGAAGTGTCATGGTCAGTCAACTGAAGTTCCTTAAACCCTTAAAAAAATTGAACTGGATACAGGGTCAATCAACTGAAGTTAGAGTTCAGCTGACTGATGTCGCAAGTTCAGTTGACTGAAGTCACAAGTTCAGTCGACTGAACTCACTGCTGCAACTTTCTGCTTGTTCTGGAAATACTTCAATCAGCTGAACTTATTTTTCAGTCGACTGAAGTTAGTTGTTCAGTCATCTGAAGTCCCTCCCATGAACAGTGTTCAGTTGTCTGACACCAGTGACCCCACTTCAGTGTTTTAGCCATAACTTTTTATGTATAACTCCAAATTAGGTGTTATTGGTAACAAATGAAAGCTAAGAGAAAATCCTAAAACTTTTATGTTGAATACTTTTTAAAATAATGAGGTTTTGATAGAGAAAAATTTACTTCAATGCAGCTATATAAAAACTAACAGCAAATGGAAAAACTCTTTTTGATGCTTTTTATTCCAAAAATGACTCTAACCTTTTTAAAATAATTTTTGACTTTATAAAATTATTTTACAGATATTTTAAAAGGTATTTAGGTCCAAGAAGTTAACCTAAGAGTTTCAAAATATTGTAAACGATATTTTAAACATTTAAAGTACTTACATGAAAACTTCTAAAACTTTTCTCATTCTAGGTTCTTGAGTCTTCATGTTTTGTTTCTTCAAGCTTCAAGCTTTCATATTCTTTGAACTTTCTCACTTTGCTTTTCTTTGGCTCTTTGGACTTTAATATGCCTTGGCTTTCAACAACTCATTGATGTCTTCATATTCTTCAAGGTTTAATAAATCATATTTAAATCCATGCTTGGACTCTTTTAAGCTTCATTTGATCCTCTTGAGCACTTTGACCTTTGCTTTCTCATATATGAGCCCTGAAACATCATTACTTACACAAATACATTAAATTTCACTTGTTTGTTAGCATCAAAACAAGATAACAAAGTTTTAAGCCTTGTAAGGCCAACATTATCACTTACAACATTTTTCTTTAAATGCAATAAATAAAATGTTGTAAAAATGTAACCCTTGTAGTGCGCAAGTAAACGATCACATGGAGTAGGTCGAGGCTTATGCTTTTTGTTTTGTAGGTCTCCCTATTACAATCATCTATGAGGGTCTGTCTTAGCATATATAGTTTAAGGCTCTTACGTGTAAACTCAGCTCTATGCCTTAAAAACAAATGGTCCCCAAACTATTACTACTATCGCCTAAACTTATGGTAGTAGAGTCTCCAATACTTATGCTTAAAGGCTTGGAAAAGGATACAATTTCAGCATGATATTTCATGGGCCTATGTGGAGACTATTGCCTCATGAGAACAAACACTATTCAATCCTTATCTTTTCTTAAATTGACAAGCCTAGATACATGGCTTATGAGTGTGTACATGAAGTATTACCCCATAAACACTAACACATACATCCAATCATGAAAATTAACCAAAACAACCCAATTGACCGTTGATAACGAAAATCAATCCCAGCAAAAGAACCACAGCACCAATACCAGTAAAAAATAATGCAAAAAGGGAAACGATACCGAAAAACTCACAATGGCAGCTTCAAATCATTATTCCAAAAAAAAAAAAAAACCTACATGCAAATTCAAATTGCAGACACCAATTGAAACAAAAATTCCCCACATAACCAGTCAAACAAGAAAAAGGAGCAGATACGAATCAATTATCAGAATAATCAAATACCAGGAAAGCAAAGAGAAACGTAGGTGTAGAGATCTATGGCGGCTGCCACGGCGATGGATCCTTGCACAACGGCGTGCTCGCCTACGAAGATGATCTTCCCGGGCACTCTAGCTCTCACCTCCATTGTCCCTTTCTTTCCTCCGACGAGCGTGCACAGACACACACACACATTCTCTCTCTCTCTCTGAAACACAGAGACACTCACAGAAAAGTACAAGGGATCTGAGACCTCCTGGTGCTTCCCCAGTGACGCGGATGACATTATGCTGAGTGCGGTGTGAGCGAGGGCGGTGAGGATGGAGATGGCGACGGTGGGCGGAAGGATGAAGAGCGTGGTTGTGCTGCAACACGGCCGCAATGGAGATTGGGGAAAGAAGGGAAAGGAGGAGGATAGGAGGGAAAGGAGAGAGGGAGATTGCAGGTTTTAATTTCAATGTATGACTATTAGTGACGGTTTGGAGAACCGTCACTAATAAGGAATTAATAGTGACGAATTTGTAATTTTGCACTAATGCTCTAAACTTAAAATGTTTTATATTTTTTAAAAAAGGGAGTATTAGTGACGGTTCTCAAATCTATCACTAATAAGGGACCAATAGTGATGAATTTACAAATTCGTCACTAATACTCTGAACTTAAAATTTTTTATTTTTTATTTTAAATAAAGTATTAGTGACAGTTCTCAAATCCGTCACTAATAAGGGATTAATAGTGGCGAAATTACAAATTCGTCACAATACTCTGAACTTAAATTTTTTTAATTTTTTTTAAAAAAAATGAAGTATTAGTGACGGTTCTCAAATCCGTCACTAATAAGGGACCAATAGTGACGAATTTGTCAATTCATCACTAATACTCTGAACTTAAAATGTTTTATTTTTTATTTTTTTAAAAAAGGAAGTATTAGTAATGGTTCTCAAATCCGTTACAAATAAGGGACCAATAGTGACGAATTTGTAAATTCGCCACTAATACTCTAAACTTAAATTTTTTTATTTTTTTATTTTAAAAAATGAAGTATTAGTGACAGTTCTCAAATCCGTCACTAATAAGGGACCAGTCTAAAACTTTGAACTTAAAATTTTTTAGTTTTTTTTTAAAGGAAGTATTAGTGATAATTATCAAATCCGTCACTAATAAGGGACCAATAGTAAAGAATTTTTAAATTCATCACTAATACTCTGAACTTTAAATTTTTTATTTTTTTTTAAAAAATAAAGTATTAGTGATGGTTCTTAAATCCGTGACTAATAAGGGACTAATAGTAACGAATTTGTAAATTCGTCACTAATACTCTGAATTTAGAATTTTTTATTTTTTTTAAATAATAGTAGTGACGGTTATTTAATCGTCACTAATGTTTATCTTTTAGTAATGGATTCAATTCGTCACTAATACCACCGAAATTGTCACTAATATTTTTCCGGGATAATTTATGCGCGAAAAATGTTTTTGCGAATACCCTACTATTAGTGACGCATTTGAATCCTTCACTAATAATTTCGTCACTAAAAACCAATTTTTTTGTAGAGTATGTCACATACCTGGGTATACTGCCCTCTTTTGCTACCATGGATTTAATCAGAGTTATCGCACCAGCTCCATCCTCTCTGACAGTCAATTTTACATCCATGCCCACACCACCACCTCAATACAATGGTTGATTCCCAAATACGACTGCTACTAGTCACTTTACAGCAGGCTTCAATAACCTCAATTTGGACTCTTCTTCCTATCAAGGATCTGACCAAGTCAGTATTGGAGATGGCTTATCACTGCCAATTCAATACATGGGTTCAGCTCATCTTCTCTTCTTAACTGGAATTTTTATTTTTATTTTTATTTTTTCCTTATATTCTTCATATTCCTTTAATTGCTAAAAACTTACTCTCAGTTCGTCAATTCTATCTTGATAATTCTATTTACTTTGAATTTCACTACAACTGTTTCTTTGTGAAAGATTCACACAACCAGGAGGTCCTGCTTTTGGGCATCGTTGAAAATGGCTTTTTATGTCATGCCTCATGATGTCACAACCTTAACCCCTACTCCTCTTGAGGCATTTATCGGTGAAAGAACAAGCCCTTAAACATGGCATATGCTCCTTGGTCATCCCTCAAACAAGATCACATCTCTCACAATCTATTGGTTTCAAGTCCCAACATTGATCACTCATGTGCAGCATATTTGCAATCTAAAACATTGTTGGCCTAACTGGGCTTTTCAATATTGTTTTGATGATAACAAAATAAAGGATGCTTTAACATGTGTTGTTGAGTGGTTTTATTTCAAGTCTAAGTAAAAGGACACTCACGATTAATTATGGAAGTAAGCTGGAGATCAAAGTCAATCAAAAGAAAGCTTTTCAGAACATTGAAGAAATAAAAGATACATGAAGAACTTAAAGGCTAAGCAGACCTTGAAGTAAAGACTGAACCTCAAGAGGCTGCAAGACTTAGTGATTAAGTAAATCATGCTTAGAAGGATATTTGTAAGTACTTCAAGTCATCACTATTTAGATATGTGAAGTTCCTTAAGATACAAAAACTTAGAGACTAGCACTTATAATAATAAATAAATAAAAAAACTCTTGAACATGTTTTGAAAGTCATAATTAAGTTTTTCAAGTAAACTAGATTTTAAAGAAATCGTAAATAGAAAATATTTGAAAAGAGAAGACTGCCCAGCCAACTGACTAGTGACCCAGTCGAGTAAGTCAGTGACCTAGTCGAGTGAGTCAGTCGATTTACAGAGAATTTTTAAATTTCAAACTTGCGGGAAATTTTTTAAAAATTAATTCTATAATTTAATATTTTTTGAAAAGTTACCTAAATGGAAGATTTTCAAAAATTAATTCTATAATTTAATATTTTTTGAAAAGTTACCTAAATGTTTCATGTTAAATGAGGAAAATTTTCCTTAAAATTATCTATAAATACCTTCCTTACTAAATGAAGAATACATTCAAGCAATATATGATTTCTATACTAAAACTCTTTTAAAGCTCATTCTTGATCACATCTTTGCTAGGGGAAAACTCTACGAAATTATTAGATTAAAAAGGGATTCTGATTCTAAGTTGCATCTAAAATTCTTATATCAATAAGAAAGAACATTTGTACAACTTGCTCTGTATTTGAGAGTGTTTTTGTATACAAATATCCATTCCTTTCTACTTGATCTTTGATGGTTCAAGGTATTGTTGGATCGTTGGACCAAGCATAAGTTGTTGCTTGGAGAGGTTCCTCTTCTTGAAAAAGAGATTCGTTACTGTAAGGGTTTTCGTTCCACTCAGAAAGAACAAGGTATAGTGAAATCCTTAAGTAGTTGACCTAAGACGAGGACGTAGGTTGGGGTAAATCGAACCTCGTAAAAACAGCAGTGTCACTCTCTTTCCCTTACTCTTTTTAAATTTTAGCAAAAATATAAAGTGCGTGAATGTTGTAATTCTTTCAATTAAATAATGCATATCGGAAATTAAATAAACCAAAGCCTAATTTGTTTTTGGGCTTGCGGAAACCGAAAAGGAGTACGTTGGTTAATCAATTTTTTTCAGAAATCATAAGGGAGTACATTAATTAGTTAACAACCCAAAACCTATTAGCTGAAAGTTTATTTAAATTCTAATCTTGAAAAAAATGTTTGGATGTTATTTTAATCTTCAGTTGAAAATCCAATTACTACAGAACTTTCACATTCATAAACAGGGTTGCTGAATATTGCAAAACTGATATTAATTACTTGTATGGTGTTTGTTTGGCTTGAATGGTTATTAAATTGGTTGTTGTGGTTGCGGATTGAATAGTTGAAGTAAGTGTTTGTGTAGACTACCTGATTAATTAGAATTTTAAGAAGTCTTTAAAAGATTGTAAAAAATCAAGAACTCTTAAAAAGACTCTAAAGAATTTTTTAAATAACCCAATGCACCCCCCGTAGACACCCTATTTTTGTTTGGGCCAAATAAGATTATTATTATTATTATCATCATCATCATCATTACTATTATTATTATTATTATTATTATTATTATTATTAGAAAAGGGGGCAGCACATGCTAGGGTTTTGGAATTTTTTTATAAAAGGAGGGGGGGGGGGGGAGACTCTCTCCCTGATTCACTTTTCTTTCTTCTCCCTGCAACTCAACTGCTCTGCTTCTCTACCCCGGCCAGCTATCGCTGCTGCCGCCCTCTTATTCTTATTCTTCTTCTTCTTCTTCTTCTTCTTCTTCTTCTTCTTCCATCTTCCCTTCAGCTCCCTCATGACCAGAATTTCCCAACTCACTCTCATCCTCTACCAAACCATCGTCGCGCCCGTCAGCCAACCTTCTCCTCTCGACTTTGCTGCTTCACTGGATCTGCCCACTACCATTGCACACGTCTGTTTCCGACTTGCCGCGGCTTTACGAGTCTATCGCCTGCACCAGATTTGGAGCCTCACTCGCTTCACGTCGTTGCACAGCCATCAACCCTTTGCCTCCATCCAAGCCATCTCCACGGCCAGCAGGCACTGCAACCCGCCAACACCCCAGCCAAGGCTTCGTCGCCAACGGCAAACTGTAACCAGCCACGGCCACCACGCCTGCTTGCAGCCCAGTACGCCATTACGCCATCGTCGTCGTCTCCCACGGCCACACTAGCACCGGCTACAACCACCACCACACGCACACCAGTAAACATGCAAATACACACCCTGCAACACACACAGCTAACACACACCCACACACTAAAACACACACCTTTACACACACACTAACTCACGCACACAGCACACACTAACACACACCGAAACACACATCAGCACATCCCCCCCCCCCCCCCCCCCCACTCTCTCACATGCACCTTTTACATACACTAACACACACTAAAATACACCCCAGTACACAGCCCCCCAACACACACCAAACACCCCCTGCATGCTCAGTATATAATATTATCATTATGGTATTTTTAGTATTTTGTATATAGGATATTATTTATTATGGTATTTTTAGCATTTTTAGGATCTTAGCATATATGGTGTTTTGGGTACCTTAACATATTTAGTGATAGTATTATGGCATTTTTACTATGGTGATATTTATTATAGTATCTTTAGTATCTTAATATATATAGTATTATGGTTAATTATTATTTAATACATATATATACATAGTATTATGGTATTATTTTGGTATTTGTAATATTCTAATTATTATTATGTGCATTGTGGTATTGTAGTATTTTTGTTTATTCCATATATTCATATTTAGTATTCTAGTTTTTAATTTTATTATCACTATCGAAACCTCCCATACTAATATTTCCCTATTAAAAATTCTATACGATTTCAAAATTTGGGAGTGTATTTTCTTAAATATTTTCTTGATTTTTATCCCTATGATTGCAATAAAAATGGTACAAGCTTTTTAAACTTCACGTACCTCGGTTCTGAGGGAATATATATATATATATATATATATTATGTATATTTTTGTATAATTTTTGTATTTATTTATTTTGCATGTGTATTTGTAAATTTACAAAAGGAGTAAACTAAAAGACTTTTTAAATTTACTTTGGGATAATTTCGTAATTAATTAGGTATCGTTCGTAAGAACGAGCACGTAGGAGGTGCTCATACATTTCCATTGCGTGACCGAACTTCCGATCCCGACTTTGGTAACGCAGACCGATTCTACCCTTAATTGGGTAGTAATCAAGTGTTATATCCACACTAAAAGATTAGTGGCGACTCCATTCCTGTTTTTCCTGAAAATTTAAACCACAATTTTTATTTCGTCATTTCGGGGCACCCACGCTCTGGGATGTCGCGACAGCTTGGTGACTCCGCTGGGGACATTAGAGAGTCGAGCCAATAAATGATTAGAAATTATCCTGAATTCAAATTTAATAAATCTTTTTGTTACTCCTCGTTTTGTGAATATTAATTGTAAATATTTTCTTTCCAATTTTTTAGAGATAAGATTATTAATTGTAAATATTTTCTTTCCAAATTTTTAGATAAGCATAGTAATTGCAAATATTTTCTTTCCAAATTTTTTTAGATAAGAATATTAATTGTAAATATTTTCTTTCCAAATTTTTAGATAAGCATAGTAATTGCAAATATTTTCTTTCCAATTTTTTTTTTAGATAAGAATATTAATTGTAAATATTTTCTTTCCAAATTTTTTAGATAAGAATATTAATTGTAAATATTTTCTTTCCAAAATTTTTTTTTAGATAAGAATACTAATTGTAAATATCTTCTTTCTAAATTTTTTAGATAAGAATATTAATTGTAATTATTTTATTTCCAACTTTTTAGATTAAGTGTGTCAATTGTAAATATCTTGTTTCCATATTTTGAATAAGCATGTGATTGATTGTAAACACTTTATTTCCATGAATGTTTAAATAAGCCTGTGATTAATCATGAATAAGCGTGTGACATGCATGTGAGGATAGAAGGATTAGGCTAAGCTTATAAATTCACACACTTTCACTAGCCTTCTACCCGAGCTTCACCCTTTAAGACTAGAAAGGAGCATGATACTATTAGCCCTCATGGGACAAGGTATTTGAGAGCGCGTGAACCACTCCACTCAGTTTGCACTTTGTCCAAACCCATTGGGTGAAGATAGGGTTCAGGCTGAGAACCTATTGTCTATAGGGAATAGAGCCCACCCACACATACTTGTCTATAGTTTCCCCTAATTAGGATAGAGCCATGAAGAAACCTTGTAAAATAGGTGTATCTACCGTGGGTTGGGATAGAAGCCACATCCTTCTTCATATTATGTAATCGAGTCTTTTGTATACATGTTTTTAGATACCTTGTAACATGTCTTGCATTTTGCATCCATTCTAGACATCCATATCACTTAGCCAATATTCTGGAAAAACCCAATAATGAGGTCATGGGCACATCTTTTCAAAAAAAATAAAACACTTGGTCTAAGCATTTTAAAATATGTGTCGGTCAAATCCTTTTCAAATAATCCGGACCCAATTTTTTTAGAAAAACAAACAGGACCCGACCTTTTTCTAAGCAAAAACTCGGCCTAGCCCTAATTTTCAAAAAATGACAAAACCCAGATTTCAAAAGTGGGTCTCGGCCCTATTACATAAAATCTAGGCCAACATTTTTTAAGCAATTCAAGCTCAACTCCTTTTAAACTAGGGTCTGATCTCATCATAAAACAACTTGAAGCTCATATCTTAAAATACTAGAGGTCCAAGTGCACATTAAAGTCCACAAGCCCACAATGAATTAACCTAATGGATTAACTCACCCGAGTTAATCCCTAACCCAGATCATAACCTGATTCTTCGTGAGATCTAAGGTACATGGACCATCATCAAGGAAATGAATGGTTGAGGGAGTAATTGAATTGAATTAGTAGTCCATCAATGGTCGACTTATTCATGAAACATTTCATTAGTTGATAGGGATTTTTCCAGAATTCTAGCAAAGTAGTTATTTAGGTTACATTACATTCATGCATAATTTCACACATAGCCATGCACGATAGGTTGCATGCATGTTCATATCCCTATTTGCATATATTTTTGCACTAGTTACACCCATGCATAAACACTCATTGCATAACATAATCATGCATTCCATGCTCAGTTTCATAACCATGCATGCATAATTATCTCCAATAAGTCGGTAATCACATCCCAATTTTCTATAAAATCTGTGTGTTGAGGTGGCAAAGTTAAAGATTCAGGGTTCCATCATTGAGTAAAACAAAAACAATCTCTCCATTCTAGGAGAAAGTTTAAAATCATGGGAACTCATTGCTTGATCACAATTGAAATGTCATAAATGTCATTGGGTTGAAGGATTGATCGATATTCAACTTTAGAAGTGAGCTCATGTGATACAAAAATGATGTGCTTGATCACCTAAGGGTGATAACAAGAGCAATGCATCTATATTTTTCATTTAAATCATTTTAAATTGAATGAAATAAGAATGTCTTTCAGCCTCATCTTATCCTATCCTTCTTGGATCATCACCTTGTACTAAATTTTGTTTATTTTTTCTTACATTTTTTGTAAGTGACATAGGAAATAATTTTGTCAGTACAAAAGACATGGAGCCATTAGTTGGTTTTGGGAGTCTACTCAATGGGGCAAAAAAAAAAAAAAAATAAATAAAAAGAAAAAGTAAAAGAAGGATGAAGGAAAAACCTCCAAGATGAAGTTTAGTAAGAACGCCACTTCAAGATGTTGTCAAGGAGTTTTGTGGGATGTGGATTTCAAAATGATGAAGAGTCGTAGGAGAAATATACATAAATGACTTATCAACCTTTGTCCTACATTTGTTTGATGAAATCGATGAAAAAGTCTCTTGTCTTTGTTATCTAAGTTATGATTAATGTTTTAAAAGTATGATGATTATATTCTGATCAAATGAGGGGTGACCATCTTTGGTCAACTAGTATCCCTAAAAAGAACCAAATATTGATGTACCATTTGTTAATTAAGTTGAGTCTGAATGTTAAACCAATCTTTTCTTAAAAGTTAGTTCATAAAAAATTCAACCTGAGTTTGGGTCTCCTAGTGTTTGACAAGTCATTTGAGGCAATGGTTACTACAAAAATGATGGCAGACCATTTTCTACTACCCAAAAAAAAGTCAAAGAAGAAATCTCTTGCAAGCCCTTTTGAGTTTGAACAATTCAATTCTTAATTAACCCGTCAAAGGGTCACACCCCACACTGGGGTAGTTTTAAAAAAGATCAGTCTCAAATGGAATTCAAATGAAAATGAAGTTAAAATTCCTTTATAAAAGGAAAAGCAAAAGTTGCGGTAAAAGAAGAAGAAGAAGATGATGAAAAAATGAACGAAAAAAAAAAAAAAAAAGAAAGAAGAAGGAAAGGAAGAAAAAAGAAAAATAAGGGAGATGATTCATATGTGATCTTTAACTAGCGAATACATGTGATGAGATTGATAAATTTTGAGTCTTATTTAAATCTTTCTTTCTTTAACCTATACCCTTAGCCTACATTACGGTCCAAATGAAAGTGCTGATCAGATTGGTGTACGTTGTTGTCTCAAATGATTTGTCAGACTCAATGTTGAGTCTGAATTACGTAATAATCTGATCCTGAAAAGGTACGTAGGCAACTTGTTCAAATGACAAGTTTGGTCAATACTTTGCAAATACTGCACAACAAACTGGGGCAGAAATTTTTATTATGGGATGGGATTTTTGAGCCGTAGTTTCCTTGTTCTTGGTGAAACCTAAATCATAAGCCTACATTTCGTCCCGTGTCTTAAAGACCACCTTGATATTGGAATATAGATCAGACTACTTAATAAGACATTAGTTATAATTCAAGACAGGGAGTTTGAAATAAACTTGAAATAAGTAAGAAAGAATCTCTAAGTGGTGATACAGTGGACGAGTTATGGTTATGAGGCTCTAAAAAAAAAAAAAAAGAGTTTGCCTATGGATATGATTCTCTAAGTTAGCAAAGTTACATTAGTGAATAAGTACTGATAAAATTTGTCTCCTATTTAACAAGCACGAAAAATCAAGCAAAGACAAGCAAGTTTGTGCATTTCATCCATATTCCTATTGAGATTGAGTTATCTGATTGCATGGTTATTTATTTAAATTTCAAAGAGATTTTAAAACAATAAGGATTCAATCCAAAGAAGATCCCAGTGGAGAAAGAGCAGTTTAACTGGGGCAGATGTCATATCGGGTTTCAGAGATCTTCTTATTCAAGAAGAATCTAACAACAAGGTCAAGATCAGTGGCAAATACATTCAACTGGGGCAAATTCCAAGTCGAGTTTAAATGGGACCCATTTAAGCACCTTCTTATCAGATTGGAATATGAAAACGGGGTCAAGATCAGCTATAGATTCATTCAACTAGGACAGATTTTGTGATTTTCATTTTAGCCAAATCAATCGCCTCCATGACCAGATGAATCAAGAAAATTGAGCCACGATCAATTACAGATCCATTCAAATTTGAAAACATGGCCAAGATCAAAGATTCAGTTATTGATTACAGGTGCATTGGAAAAAAGGAAGTTCATGCATCATCATGCATTTCATGCATTGCACAAAAAAAAAATAATAAAAATAAAAAATAAAAAATGCATACATGTCATACCATGCAACATGCATACATATCCCTGTGTTCTGGTATCATATCAAACAACATGCATGCACCCTTGCATTCTAGCATCATTGATAGCAACATTCATGCATCATATAGCATCATTCAATCGTCCTCGTCTTGCCGTACATCTCTTTTCATCATTGTCCAAGCAACCTTAGTTTCACTAATGTTTGAATATTGGGGCAAATGACCCGAGTCCAAGTCAAGTCATTGTTGTGTGCTTCAGCGCTCGGGTTCTCAATCCCAATGCAAGTTATTCTCATATGCTTTGGCACTTGGGTTCTCAAACTCGGTGCAAGTCGTTCTCATATGCTTTGGCACTCGATTTCTCAAAATCAGTGCAAGCGATTCTCATGTGCTTTGGCCGCTTGGGTTCTCACACCCAGTGCAAGTCATTCTCGTGTGCTTCGGCGTTCGGGTTATCAAACCTAGTGCAAGTTATTCTTATGTACTTCGGTGCTTAGGTTCTCAAACCTGGTGCAAGTCATTATTGTGTGCTTTGGTACTTGGGTTCTCAAACCCAGTGCAAGTCATTATTGTATACTTCGGTACTCAGGTCCTCAAACCTGGTGCAAGTTATTATTCATATGCTTCAGCGCTTGGGTTCTCACACTCAATGCAAGTCATTCTCGTGTGCTTCGGTGCTCGGGTTCTTAAACCCAGTGCAAGTTATTTTCATTTACTTCAGCGCTCTAGTTCTCAAACCTAGTGCAAGTCATTATTCATGTGCTTCGGTGCTTGGTTTCTCACACCCAGTGTAAGTCATTCTCATGTGCTTCGGCCCTTGGGTTCTCAAACCCAGTGCAAGTTATTTTCATGTACTTCAGTGCTCAGGTTCTCAAACTTGGTGCAAGTCATTATTCATGTACTTCGGCGCTTAGGTTCTCAAACTTGGTGTAAGTCATTATTCATGTGCTTCGGCGCTCAGTTTCTCAAACCCAGTGCAAGTCATTCTCGTATACTTCGGCGCTCGGGGTCCTCAAACCCGGTCCAAGTCATTCTCATGTACTTTGGCACTCAGGTTCTCAAATCCAGTGTAAGTTATTCTCATATACTTCGACATTCAGGTTTTCAAACCTGGTGCAAGTCATTATCATGTGTTTCGGCGCTCAAGTTCCTAAACCCAGTGCAAGTTATTCTCATGTACTTTTGGCCCTCAGGTTCTTAAACCTAATGCAGGTCATTATTGTGTGCTTCAGCACTTGAGTTCTCAAACCCAGTGCAAGTTATTCTTATGTACTTCAGCACTTGGGTTCTCGCACCCAATGCAATTCATATACTTCAACACTCGGGTTCTCACACCTGGTGCAAGTCATCATCATATACTTCAGCACTCTGGTTCTCACACCCGGTGCAAGTTATCATCATATACTTTGGCACTTGAGTTCTCACACCCGGTGCAAGTCATCATCATATACTTCAGCATTTGGGTTCTCAAACCTGATGTAAGTCATCCTCTTCAATTTCTATTGACCCTTTCAAAAATATCAGCTGGATTACCTTGTTCATTCAAGAAGTCATCTTCCAGAGAATCACGCTAAACATTCTTAGATTGCTTTGTTATCCGTGATTGGTAGAAGTGAACAGTACCTTATTGAAAAGCCCTAGGCAGTTGTGTGACCTGACTAAAATAAGTGTCTTTTATCTTTATAAGCTTGTTGCCAAAGGTAACGTAGAAGAGCTCCTACTGTTACCTTGAAGCAACGAAGCCTATAAAGAGGGGCAGCTGTAGTCACCCTATTTTTGCCCGAGTCAAATAAGATAATAATAATAATAATAATAATAATAATAATATTATTATTATTATTATTATTATTATTATTATTATTATTATTATTATTTCTATATTATTATTACTTTACTATTATTATTTTTATTATTTTTATCATCTTTATTATTTCTATATTGTCATTACTTTACTATTATTATTTTTACTATTTCTATTATTAGTATTGTCATTGTTTTTAAATATTACATTATTATTATTATTATTATTGTTATTATTATTATTATTATTATTATTATTATTATTATTATTTTAACAAAAAAGGGCGCAAAATAAAAATTAAAAAGGGGGCAGCACATGCTAGGATTTTGGAATTTTTTTATAAAAGGAGAAGGGGGCTCGCACACAAAGGGGGGGCGGGGTGGAGACTCTCTCCCTGATTCTCTTTTCTTTCTTGTCCCTGCAACCTGACTGCTCTGCTTCTCTGCCCCGGCCAGCTGTAGCTGCTGCTGCCCTCTTTTTCTTCTTCTTCTTCCGACTTCGTCTTCCATCTTCCCTTCAGCTCCCTCACGACTAGAATTTCCCAACTCACTCTCATCCTCTACCAAACCATCGGCGCGCCCGTCAGCCGACCTTTTGTAACGACCTGCTTAATTTCCATATTTATATATATATATACTATGACATTTAACATGCTCTGATACCATATTGGATTAAACCCAATTATCAACCTAAGCAGCAAGAAGCAGAAATCACATAGACATAACCATATGTAAATATACATACAATACTAGAGTACTAACATATTTCCCAAAATATACACATATATCTGTTTCCAAAAATACCCTCAACTATGCTGGGATATACAAAAATCCTCCACAAACATACCCACTATTTATTGACAGGGCAATACTGGAGCCCCTCTATTTGCGAGCCTGGTCTACTCGCCTACCTGGATCACCTGAAAAATGATTCAACACTGGGATGAGCCAATGCTCAGTAAGACGAAATATGTGATTACTAGTGTGTGGCAAATGAGCTACAATATTATGAAAATCTGTTTTCACATAATTATGTATAACTGTATATGTAAATACAGTACAAGTGATAAAATCCACAACCCTTTCCATGTTGCTTAACATAACAGTATTGTAGGTTACTATTCAAAATACTTATAATGTACATAAGTATATTCCCTATTTCTATAAATCTATATATAAGTAATAGTAACTGAAAACCTTCCCTGTGGATAACTGTGTCATGATTTAACCCCTCATAACAGGGTTGTGCGGCCCGTAGGCGGGATCTACACTGGTTGGCCGACCAGGGTAAATCGCTATACTCCATCGATATGATCTGCTCACCTCAACCCATATCTGATGGGGAGCCTGTCCACGTCAAGGGCCTAGGTGATCGACCTACTATCTCGTATTATCTAAATAGGTGGTTGCACTCATAACATAAATATCTGTAGCAACAGTACCGTGCTCTACAACTGTATGGCCCAACAGGGTCTGATACTATATAATATATTTCTATATACCACTATCTGATTTACTATGATTATGAAATAACTGTAATAACCATGATACTGAATAAACTATAACTGTAATCCATACACCATGGTACTGAGAACTGTATAATCATAACGCTGAAAACTGCATAATCATAGAACTGAAATTCATATAATCATGGTACTGAGATTTGTATAATCATGGTACTAAGATTCGTATAATCATGGTATTAGAATTCATATAATCATGGTACGGAAATTCATAAAATCATGATATTGAAATTCGTAAAACATATCTCCGTACTATATTCATATTCTCAAGCCACACCATACTTTAAAACATAATATTCATAATTTAATAAACTGTATAATATTTTAAAATTACCTAACATAACATATTTTCCTTACCTGACTACTGGAAAGTCCATATGGTATACTGGCCTAACACTCACAGGACCTCCTACACAACACCTTGAAAACAACATTTGCCAGAACAAAATATCAGTATTTCTTCACTTACATCATTTCCTACAACTGCCAGAAAGCCAAAAACTAAATAAAAGGTCTTACCCTAGATTTGGGATGAATTCCAACTTCGTTTTCCTAACGATCTACTTTGGCAGACTTGAAGAGAACTCCGCCAGGAGCGTCATGGTGGCTTTAGATCGTCAATTCGGCGATTGGCGGGGCCGAAATTGAAGAGAGAAGGGAGAGAGACCGTAGGAGAGAGAAATGAGAGAGAGAGAGAGAGAGAGAGAGAGAGAGAGAGAGAGAGAGAAAGAGAGAGAAAGAGAGAGAGAGAGAGAGAGAGAGAGAGAGAGGGAGAGAGAGAGAGAGAGAGAGAGAGAGAGAGAGAGAGAGAGAGAGAGAGAGAGAGAGAGAGGCGTTGTAATTGAATAAAAATCCAATTTTTCACTATTTATAAGGCCAGATCCGTTAACGAGACAAGTCACCTCGTCGACGAGTCCTTTAGTAAATTCGTCGACGAACCTTACCTTTTGTCAACAAAATTTAGAGTAACCCAAAATCCTTCGCTCAGTATTTTCTCATTGACGAAGCTCACCCTCGTCGATGAGGTTTTGTTGTACCCTCGTCGACGAATCCCCTGTATTCGTTAATGAGGCCTTGGCAATTTCTTGAAATTATTATTATTATCTCCAAAGTGCAATGTCGTCGACGAAGTCTACTGCCTCCTTCTGTTTCTGTTTCCATTTCTCTCCCTCATTATTATTTAAATACTATTATTCTTCGGGTCACTACATTCTCCACTCCTTATAAAATTTCGTCCTTGAAATTTACTATCTATATCTTTATCTATACTCTCCATCATTAGGAAAAGGAAAAGGGTCTACTTATTTTATTACGTGCCCTCACTTATGGCGGAGGAATATCGCGATTACATGGATAGTTCTGGGAGATTACAACCATAAAAGAAAATTTCCCCCAAAACCAAAATTCTACTTAACCTATACTTTATATTACAATTACATTGGACTCAACAAAATAAAATTACCATCTTAGCATCATCAATACTATAATTCATCAAATAAATAGGGATATTTCCTTCTGATTTCATTTTCAAGCTCCTACGAAGCCTCTTCTATTGTGTGGTTTCTCCATAGAACTTTTACCAATTGTATCTTCTTATTGAGCAATTCTTGTTCTTTTTTATCTAGGATCTGTACCGAAGTTTCTTCATATACTAAAGCCTCACTGACTTCCAGTTCCGCATGGCTGATGATATGGGAAGGATCTGAGACGTATTTCCTTAGCATAGAAACATAAAATACGTCATGAACTTGAAATAGAGATGACGGTAAGGCTAGCTGATGGGCTACTAACCCAATCTTCTCAAGTATCTCAAAGGGGCCAATAAACCTAGGGCTCAACTTACCCTTCTTCCCAAATCTCAAGATCCCCTTCAGTGGAGTTATTCTTAGAAATACATGATCACCTACTTCAAATTCTAGTTTTCGGCGGTGAGTATCCACGTAGCTTTTTTACAGACTCTGCGCTACACTGATCCTATCTCGAATAAGTCAGACTTTATCACATGCTTGCTGAATTATCTCTAGACCCAAAACTTGCCTTTCACCTACTTCATCCCATAAAAGAGGAGATCGGCATCTCCTACCATATAATGCCTCGTAGGGTGTCATGTCAATGCTAGTTTGATAACTGTTATTATAAGCAAATTCAACTAGCGGCAAGAACTGAATCCAACTATCCCCAAAGTCTAGCACACAGGCACGAAGCATATCTTCTAATATCTGGATTGTTCTCTCAGTATGACCATCAGTCTGAGGATGGAAAGCGGTACTGAATGCTAACTGAGTTCCTAGTGCCTCCTACAAACTCCTCCAGAACTGTGATGTAAAACGTGGATCACGATCCGAGAGTATGGATACTAGCACTCCATAGGGTCGAAAAATCTCATGTATATATATCTCTACTAACCGATTTATAGGGTAGCTGACTTTACTGGGCATAAAGTGTGTTGTCTTCGTCAATCTATCAACTATCACCTAGATAGCATTCTGACCATATGACGCTGGCGGCAACCCAGTAACAAAATCCATGGATATGTGGTCCTACTTCCACTCGGGAATGAAAAGTGGCTGCAATTAACCAGCCAGCCTCTGGTGCTCAGCCTTAACCTGCTGGCACGTCAAACACTGCTGCACAAATTCTGCAATTTCTCTTTTCATGCTACTTCACTAGAAATAATCTCGTAGATTCCTATGCATTTTTGTACTTCCAGAATGAATAGTGTATAGAGATCTGTGTGACTCCTCTAGAACTGTTCTCCTAATGCTGTCATCTGTTGGCACACACAATCAGGTGCAAAATCTCAGAGCCCCATCATCAGAAATGCTGAATTCTTCTCCCTGACCATCCTGTATCTAGGCAAGCACCTCCACTAACTCTGGATCATCTCTCTGAGCAACTTTAATTCTCTTATACAGTGCAAGCTATATCACTAAACTAGCAATAAGCGCTTAAGGATCATCTTCCACTAACTCCACAACAAGTCTTTCCAAGTCCATCTAAATTGGATGCTGAACTATCGCTGCTAGCTGTGTTGTGTCACCTGATTTATGGCTCAAAGCATTAGCCACCACATTAGCTTTACCTGGGTGGTAACTGACAGTACAGTCGTAATCCTTGATAAGTTCTAACCATCTCCTCTGCCACATGTTCAACTCTTTTTGTGAGAAGAAATACTTTAGATTCTTATGATCAGAGAATATCTCACACCTCTCACTATATAAGTAATGTCTCTAGATCTTCAGTGCATGTACAACTGCAGCCAATTCTAGATTGTGAGTAGGGTAGTTCTTTTCATACTCTTTCAACTGTCTAGACGCATATGCCACCACTCTACCATGCTGCATCAGCACACAACTGAGCCCTTTCAAAGATGCATCACTGTAGATAACATAACCATCCCCTCCTGATGGAATCGTCAGAACTGGTGCAGTGACAAGCTGCTGCTTTAATTCTTGGAAGCTCTGTTCGCACTCTTCATCCCATACAAATCTAGCATTTTTCCTAATCAAACGCGTGAGAGGTCCAGACAAAGCTGAAAACCCCTCAACAAAATGACAGTAATAATCTGTCAGTCCTAAGAAACTCCTAACTTCTTGCACATTCCTCAGCCTGGCCCAATTCACCACCACGTCAATCTTGCTGAGGTCCATTGCTATACCGTCTCCTGAGATCACATGACCTAAAAATGCAACCTTCTCAAGTTAGAACTCATACTTGCTAAACTTAGCATAAAATTTCTCCTCCCTAAGAGTCTGCAACACCTGCCTCAAATGCACCTAATGCTCCTAAAAACTCCTTGAGTACACTAGTATATCATCAATAAAAACTACTATGAACTGATCTAAATATAGGTGAAAAACTCTATTCATCAAGTCCATGAACACAGCTAGGGCATTCATCAGACCAAATGGCATAACAAGAAACTCGTAGTGCCCATACCTGGTCCTGAAGGTTGTCTTCGCGACGTCCTCTGCTTTCACTCTTACTTGATGATACCCTGATCTGAGGTCGATCTTAGAATACACCTATGTACCCTGGAGCTGATCAAACAAATCGTCTATACGGGGTAGAGGATATTTATTCTTAATAGTGACCTTGTTGATTGCTCTATAATTAATACACATCCTCAAAGACCCATCCTTTTTCTTTACGAATAACACTGGAGCTCCCCACGGCGATACATTGGGTCGTATAAACCCCTTATTCAACAAATCCTGCAACTGCTCCTTCAATTCTCCCAATTCAGCTGGAGCCATACGATAAGGAACCTTAGAGATTGGTGTAGTCCTTAGAGGTAAATCTATAGGAAAATCCACCTCGGGCACAGGAGGCAACCCTGGTAACTCTTCTGGAAAAACATCTGGAAATTCTTGTACTATTGGGGTGTTGGCAATCTTCAATTCATTTTCAGATACTTCTTTCACAAATGTTATAAACCCCTTATCTCCGTCCAGGAGTAATTTGCTCGCCTGCACGGCAGATACCAACTGCGTCGGAGCACATACCCGTGAACCAACGAATCTGAACTCCTACTCTCTACGAGGTCTGAAAATTACTTCTTTTTGGAAACAATCAATGCTAGCGTGATTGGAAGCCAACCAGTCCATACCCAATATTATATCAAATCCACATATATCAAATACAATCAAATCAGCTCATAACATCTTCCCCTGAATTTCTATCAGATAGCCTGCCTCCATCTAAGCCATCTCCACGGCCAGTAGGCACTGCAACCAGCCAACGCCCCAGCCAAGACTTCATCTCCAATGGCAAACTATAACCAGCCACCACACCTACTTGCAGCCCAGTACGCCGTCATCATCGTCTCCCACAGCCACACCAGGACCGGCTGCAACCACCACCACACGCACACCAGTAAACATGCAAATACACACCCTACAACACACATAGCTAACATGCACCCACACACTAATACACACACCTTTACACACACTAACTCATGCACATAGCACACACTAACACACACTGAAACACACACCAACACATGCCCCCCTCACATGCACCTGTTACATACACTAACACACACTAAAATACACCCTAGTACACAGACCCCACACACACACCAAACACCCCCTGCATGCTCAGTATAATATATTATCATTATGGTATTTTTAGTATTTTAGTATATAAGATATTATTTATTATGGTATTTTTAGCATTTTTAGGATCTTAGAATATATGGTGTTTTAGGCACTTTAACATATTTAGTGATAGTATTATGACATTTTTATCATGGTGATATTTATTATAGTATCTTTAGTATCTTAATATATATAGTATTATGGTATTATTTTGGTATTTGTAATATTCTCATTATTATTATGTGTATTGTGGTATTATAGTATTTTTATTTATTCCATATATTTATATTTAGTATTCTAGTTTATTATCCTATTATCACTATCAAAGCCTCCCATACTAGTATTTCCCTATTAAAAATTCTATACTATTTCAAAATTTTGGAGTGTATTTTCTTAAATATTTTCTTAATTTTTATTCCTATGATTGTAATAAAAAGGGTACAAGCTTTTTAAACTTCACGTACCTTGGTTATGAGGGAATATATATATATATATATATATAATGTATATTTTTGTATAATTTGTGTATTTATTGATTTTGCATGTGTATTTGTAAATTTACAAAAGGAGTAACCTAAAAGACTTTTTAAATTTACTTTGGGATAATTTTGTAATTAATTAGGTACCATTCGTAAGAACGGACGCGTAGGAGGTGCTCGTACCTTTCCCTTGCGTAACCGAATTCTCGATCTCGGCTTTGGTAACGCAGACCGATTCTACCCTTAATTGGGTAGTAATCAAGTGTTCTAACCACACTAAAAGGTTAGTGGAAACTCCATTCCTGTTTTTCCCAAAAATTTAAACCACAATTTTTATTTCGCCACCCCGGGGCACCTGTGCTCTGTGATGTCGCAACACCCCCCTCTTGGGACTACACCATAGGTTTCAATTGGTATTAGAGTGAGGTTATAGCTAAACCTAACAAGTAGCTATATAAAGATCTAGATGGCACAAATAAGAGTAGCTCCCTTTGGTGAGGGTCAATTCTGGACTAGGCCACCCATTTTATGTGGACTGAATTACACTTTTTGGAAGCAACGAATGAGAATCTACCTTTAAACAATGGTCTGGAAGGCATGGAAAGTTGTGACAAATGGAAATCTGATTCCCACTAAACTAGTAGATGGAAAAGAAGTACCTAAAGAGGAAAAAGAACTAACTAAATCAGATTTCAAAATGCTGCAAATTAACTCAAGTGCAATAAACGCCTTATATTGTGCACTTGATGCAAATGAATTCAATAAATTAATGGCGTGTAAAACAGTTAAAGAGATTTGGGATAAATTAGAAGTAACCTATGAAGGCATGGTAGATGTTAGGGACAACAGAATTGATATGTTAACTAGTGAATATGAAGCTTTTAGAATGAATTCCGATAAAACTATAACAAGCATGTATATTAGGTTCGCACATATCATAAACTCACTAAGTGCCTTAGGAAAAACATTCCACCTATGAGATGATCCGTAAAATTCTAAGAGCTCTTCCACCTATTTGGGAACCAAAAGCCACAGCCATAACTGAAGGGAGAAACCTTAAAACAACTTCCTTAGATGAACTCATAGGATCTCTTCTAACCTATGAAATGATGTTGAAGGAAAGAAGCAATGAAAACAAAAACAAGAAGTCTATAGCTCTAAAAGCCTTGAAAGAACATTCAAGTGAGGAAGATAATGAATCTAGTGAATTAGAAGATGAAGACTTAGCACTCATAACTAAAAAACTTGGAAAATTCTTGAAAAGAAACAAGAATTCACTAGAAAATTCAACGAATCAAAAGTTGAAAGAGGTGAAAGTAATAAAAAGGAATATAAAAGCAAAAATGATCCTCCCACTTGCTATCATTGTAAAAAGGTCAGGCACATTAAGCCAGAATGCCCATAACTCAAGGAGGAAAAGAAGAAAAAGAAGCCTGCAATGAAGGCAACTTGGGATGACACAAGTTCGAGTGAATCGGAGAGTGAGTCAAGCGATTAAGAAGTAGCAAACATGTGCTTCATGGAACATAATGAAGAGGTAAACTCTTATTACTCTCTCTCTAAAGATTCTTGTGATGAATCATGTAGTAATTCGTGTGAAAGCATGCCCTCTTACAAAGAACTTCAATTTGAATTATTTTCTCTACATAACAAGTTTATTAGAGTCTCAAAGAGAAACATAAGCTTGAAACAAAAAAACAAAACACTTAGAAATCATCTTGAATCCTTTAAACTTGTTGAAGAAGAAAAAGACTTAAAGATTGAAGAGCTTGAGAAGAAAGTAGATAACTTGTCTCAAAAATTAGCTAAGTCTCAAGTGAATGAAGATAGGAAGAGAGTGCAAGAAATAAATGATCTTAAGAACCAAATTCAAGAGAAAAAAAAGGTCATCTACAACTTTACCAAAGGTAAAGATAACTTTGAAAAAGTGGTAGGACAAGAAAGGATAGCAAACAACAAAGAAGGAATTGGTTACAATGGAGTACCAAACAAAAGAAAGAAAAACTTGTTTATGGGATATTTTGTAAATCAATCTAAACATTATGCAAGCACTTCATCAACAAATATTTATGAGCACACCACTTGCTACATATGTAAAAATAAAGGACACATAATGCTTAGTTGTTCACTCAAGAAAAAGTACATTAAAGTAAAAAATGAGTGGAAGATAAATGCTAAAACTAGACAAGATTTAAAGAAAATTAAGAAGGTTTGGATTCCAAAAGTGACAACATAAATCCTTTCTTGTAAGTTTACTTTAGGACCACTCCGTCTAAGGATAAATGGTACTTGGACAGTGGATGTTCAAGACATATGATGAGAGATAAATCTAAGTTCACTTCTCTCACTCAAAAGGATGAAGGATTTGTAACCTTCGATGATAATGCAAAAGGCAAGATCATCGAAATTGGTAAAATAGGTATAGACTCTTCACTCACTATAGATGATGTCTTATTAGTAGATGGTCTAAAGTATAATTTATTAAGCATTAGTCAACTTAGCGACAAAGGATTTGAAATAATATTTAAGAAAGACAAATGCTTAATTCAAGATTCTAAGGATCAAAAGACACTATTCACTGCACATAGAATGAACAATGTACATTGCATAAACCTTGATAGCTTGATTTCTCAAGATATAACTTGCTTTGCGGCCATGAGTGAAAGTAGTTGGCTTTGGCATAGGAGGCTAGGACATGCAAGCATGGATCTTATATCCAAGCTTTCTAAAAAGAATTTAGTTAAAGGCTTGCCTAACACCAAATTTGTCAAAGATAAATTGTGTGATGCTTATCAACTAAGAAAACAAATCAAGAAAAGTTTGAAAAAGAAGAAATATATATCAACTAGTAGACCCTTAGAACTCATACACTTAAACTTTTTTGGTCCTACTAGAACCCAAAGCTTAGGAGGAAAACAATACGCCTTCATAATTGTTGATCATTACTCAAGATACACATGAGTGTTGTTCTTAACTAACAAAGAGGAAGCTTGCAACTTAATAATCATTCTATGTAAGAAGCTTCAAAATGAGAAAGGGAATAATGTCTCAAATCTTAGAAGTGACCAAGGAAGAGAATTTAATAATCAAGACGTTGAAAAATTTTGCAATGAACATAGCATAAATCACAATTTTTTAGCACCTAAAACCCCACAACAAAATGAAGTTGTGGAAAGGAAAAATAGAACCCTACAAGAAATGGCAAGAACTATGTTTAATGAAAATAATTTACCCAAGTATTTTTGGGCCGAAGCTGTAAATACAACTTGCTATATAATTAATAGGGTTTCCATTAGATCAAGCCTAAATAAGACACCCTATGAATTGTGGAAAGGAAGAAGGCCTAACATAACTTACTTTCATGTCTTTGGATGTAAGTGTTTCGTTCTAAATAATAAAGACAATTTAGGAAAATTTTATGCTAAATCAGATGAAGGTATTTTCCTAGGATACTCCATAAATAGTAAGGCCTATAGAATCTACAACACAAGAACACTCACCATAATTGAATCATCATGTAGACTTTCATGAATCTAATCCTTTTTCAAGAGAAGTCAAAAATGAAGAAAAAAATGATATGTTCAAAAAGGTGGATGAGATAGAAATCAAGGAAGAAAAGGAAATAAACGAAAAAAACCCAAAAGATGAACTTATAGAAAATTTGGAATTACCAAGAAAATGGAAGTATAAAAAAGATCACCCTCAAAGAACAAATTATAGGCGAACCAATTAGAGGTGTGACTACTAGATCTTCTCCAAAGAACCTATGCAATCACTATGCATTCCTATCTCAAAATGAACCTAAAGATGTTGAAGAGACCCTTAAGGATGAATCTTGGATAATTGCAATGCAAGAAGAATTAAACCAATTTGAAAAAAGCAAAGTATGGTAATTAGTAACCAAACCTGAAAATCATTCGATCATAGGAACTAAATGGGTATTTAGAAATAAAAAGGATGAGAGTGGTTTAATCATTAGAAACAAAGCTAGAATTGTAGCGAAATGGTATAACCAAGAAGAAGGGATAGACTATGATGAAACCTTTGCCCCTGTAGCTAGAATGGAAGCCATAAGAATGCTATTAGCCTATGCTTCCTATAAAGAATTTAAGTTATATCAAATGGATGTCAAAAGTGCATTCTTGAATGAGTATATTAATGAAAAGGTATATGTTGAACAACCCCCTGGTTTTGAAAATATTGAAAATCCTAACCATGTATTTAGACTAACTGAGGCTTTGTATTGATTAAAATAGGCCCTTAGGGTTTGGTATGAAAGACTTAGTGAATTTCTAATTGAGAAAGGTTTTTCAAAAGGAAAAATTGATAGTACCTTGTTCATCAAAACTAAAGAAGAAGACATACTTTTAATTCAAATCTACATAGATGATATAATATTTAGTTCTACAAATGAACATCTACGTAAAGAATTTGTAAAGTGTATGCAAGAAGAATTTGAAATGAGCATGATGGGGGAATTAAACTATTTTCTTGGGCTTCAAATCAAACAAGCAAAAAATGAGACTTTTATAAGTCAATCCGAATACATAAAAGAAATGATACAAAAATTCGGTATGGAAAATAGTAAACCCATAGGAATTCTTATGAGTACCACTTGTAGACACCCTATTTTTTCCCGGGCCAAATATAACAAAGGCGCCATTTTTCTATTATTATTATTTATTTACTATTATTGTTATTAGTATTATTATTATTATTACTATTATCGTTACTTTTACTATTATTATTATTATTATTATTATTATTATTATTATTATTATTATTATTATTATTATTATTATTATTACTTTACTATTATTATTCTTACTCTCATTACTATTATTATTAATAATATTATTATTATTATTATTATTACTCTATTATTATTATTTTTGCTATTATTATTATTATTATTAATATTATTATTTTTAAATATTATTAATTATTAATTTATTATTATTATTATTATTATTATTATATTTACTATTATTATTATTATTATTTTGCTATTGTTATTATTATATTTATTATTTATATTATTATTATTATTATTATTATTATTACTATTATTATTATTATTAATTGTTACTAATTACTATTATTATGATTAGTATATTTATTATTACATAAAAGTACAAAAAAAAAAAGAGAAGAAAAAATGAAAAAATGAAAAAGAAAAGAAAAGCGGCAACCAGGTTTTTTTTTAGCCTATAAATAGGCACTGCAACTCACACACAGCAAAGGGGGGTGCGGAGGCAACCAAAGAAAAAAAAAGGGATAGTCGCTGCTCATGCTCCTTCTTCCATCTCATGCTCCAGCCTTCCTTCTCCCTCACAACCCTCACGATTTTCATCCCAGTAAGCCTCCACAATCGCTGCCATACCCGCCGCCTCATCCCTGGCTACGCTCGCCGCTCTTCTCTCCGCCACCATGTTGGGAAAGATATCAATAAACAACTACAACGGAATAATTCTTCTCTCTATATGCAAGCAAATATAGTGTATCTCTACTTTTATACATGCTGAAAATAATAAGAGAAATAATCAATCACACCAAGCCACAAGAATACAAATAATTTTTTATGTGGAAAACTTTCCCAGTATGAGGAAGAAAAACCACGGTACCTAGTCCAGTTAAAATCTCCACTATCAATCAAATAATGGGTACACAAAGTCTTCTCTAATCGTAATTAGAGGATATAAATATCTCTTATCAATATATCTACAATATTGGCAAATACAAAGAGAATTGAAGAGAATATACTAAGTTTGCGGTTACTGTTCATGGGCAAAAACCCTAACTCTTGATCTCCAAATCCGATGTCCACCATTCAAATTGTAGCTCCTTGAGTCATGAACCTCTCTTCCAAATTTTAGCTCGATCGGACCACAAATGAAGTGGGATCGTAGTCTTGATGAAATCTGGGCAGCATGAGAAAAATCATATTTTTCTCTTTTTCTTTTGAGAAGTAACGGCTCCTCTCTTCTCTCCTCTCTTTTTATAACTTCCTTTAAGTTTTTCACACTAAAAGGGCTGGGTTTTGGGCTTTGCTCTACATGGAAGGAAATAACTCAACAAATCTCCCCCTTTCCAACTATGTGGAGGGAATCACCATCCCGACGATCGAACAACAAACTTCAAGCTTCTCCCTTGGTAGTGTCTTTGTCAACATATCAGAACCATTATCATCAGTGTGAACCTTCTCAAGTTCCAATAACTTATCATTCAACGCATCTCTGATCCAATGGTATCGTACATCAATATGCTTCGATCTTGCGTGGAAACTGGAATTCTTAACAAGATGAATAGCTCTCTGGCTATCACAAAACAAAACATACCTCTACTGCTAGAAACCAAGTTCTCTCAAGAACTTCTTGGCCCATAACAACTCTTTAGTCGCTTCCGTTGCTGCAATGAACTTTGCCTCTGTTGTAAAAAGAGCAATGCACTTTTGAAGTTTCAATTGCTAAGAAATAACCCCACCTGCAAAAGTTATCAAATAGCCCGAAGTAGACTTACAAGTGTCCACATCCCCAGCCATATCTGCATCTATGTAGCCAACTAAAAATGGTTGTCCGGCTCCTAAACCAAGTCTCAAACTGGAAGTGCCTCAAAGATAACTCATGATCCATTTCACTGCATTCTAGTGCTCTCTTCCTGGATTTGACAAGAATCAGCTAACTACACCAACTGCATAGGCTATATCTGGTCTTGTGCAAACCATTGCATACATCAAAATTCCTACTACTGAGGCGTAAGGAACTCTTTCCATGTCTTCCTTTTCCTTATCTGTAGAAGGACATTCCTTTGTACTTAGTTTGAAGTGGATAGCAAGAGGAGAGCTAACCACTTTAGCTTTGTTCATATTGAACCTCTAAAGCACTTTCTCAATGTACTCCTTTTGTGACAAATATAATTTCTTGGCACTCCTATCACGACTGATTCTTATACCAAGAATTTTCCTTGCTGGCCCAAAATCCTTCATAGCAAATGACTTACTCAATTGCTTCTTTAACTGGTCAATCCTTGAAGCATTCCTGCCAACAATTTGCATGTCATCCACATAAAGCAGTAAGAAAATAAAATCATCATCAGAGAATTTCTTAACAAATACACAGTGATCTGAAGTTGTCTTCTTGTAGCCTTGCTCCCCTATAACAGACTCAAACTTCTTATACCACTGTCTCGGTGCTTGTTTCAAACCATATAAGCTTCTCTTAAGCTTGCACATATAATCCTCTTTCCTTTTCACTCTGAAACCCTCTGGCTGCTTCATATAAATATCTTCCTCTAAATCACCATGAAGGAAGGCAGTTTTCACATCCATCTACTCAACTTCCAAGTCAAGACTAGCTGCTAAACCGAGTACTGTACGAATCGATGGCATCTTTACAATTGGAGAGAAGATCTCATCAAAATCAATACCTTTTCTCTGACCGAACCCTTTTATAACCAATCTAGCTTTGTACCGTGGTCGTGAAGAGAACTCATTTGGCTTCTTCTTATAAATCCACTTGTTCTCCAAAGCTTTTTTCCCTTTAGGCAGCTTCACTAACTCAAAGGTGTGGTTATCATGCAATGACTACATCTCATCTTGCATGGCCTCAACCCACTCTGTCTTGTGTTCATTTTCCATGGCTTCTGCAAAACATTGGGGCTCTCCCCCGTCAGTCAATAACACATATTGTTCTGCTGAATACCGAGTGGAAGGATGTTGGTCTCTAGCTGACCTCCTGGATGGAATCTCTGGTGAAATCTCTGGCACTGTCAACTGCTCATCAGTCTCAACATCTCCCTGGACCTGTAAGGGAACATCCATATCACCTCTACCCTGGTGGTCATCCTGAACATCATTCTCAACTTGAGATGAAAAATTTTTCAAATGAACTGGATCCACATCAATCAAACTGTCACCCTGTTGAGACAAAGATTTCTCTACCTTCTCAATATCCTGAATCGTCTGATCTTCTACAAACACAACATCTCTACTTCTCACAATTTTCTTCTTAACTGGATCATAAAGCTTGTATCCAAACTCATCTTTATCGTAGCCAAGGAATATACACTGTCGTGTTTTCTCATCAAGTTTGGACCTTTCATCTTTTGGAATATGCACAAATGCTTTGCACCCAAAAACACACAAATGATTATAGGAAACATCCTTAACTGTCCAAACTTGTTTTGGCACATCAAACTATAAAGGAACACAGGGAGTAAGATGAACACATGAACAACAGTGCTCAATGCCTCCCCCCAAAAGGATTTTGGCAACCGGACTTGTGAAAGCAAACATCTCACTCTCTCAAGCAGTGTTCTGTTCATCCTTTCTGCTATGCCATTCAATTGAGGAGTTTTCGGAGGAGTCTTTTGATGCCAAATACCCTACTGTCTGCAATACTCATCAAATGGACCAGAATACTCTCCACCGTTGTCAGTCTGGATGCACCTCAGTTTCTTCCCAGTCTGTCTCTCAACCAGGGCTTGAAATTTCTTGAACTCAACCAACACTTGGTCTTTTGACTTCAAAATATATACCCACAACTTCCTTGAATGATCATCTATGAAGGTCACAAAGTATCTAGAGCCACCAAGTGTTCTCGTCTTCATAGGGCCACACACATTCAAATGTACTAAATCCAGTATCTCTTACTTTCTTGAATGAGGGGAATTCTTGAAGGAAACTTTGCTCTGCTTCCCTAACAAATAATGAGTACACCTTTTCAGAAGTGTACTTTTCAGTCCACGTAGTAGACTTTTCTTCCCTAGTAGAGCTAATCCTTTCTTATTCATGTGAGCCAGTCTCTTGTGCCACAACTCTGCTATACCATTATCCTTCATCGCATTAATAATGTCATTGGAGATCTTTTCTTGCAGAATGTACAATGCAGAGTGCTTCATGTCTCGAGCCACAACCATAGCACCCCTGGTGAGCTTCCACTGGCCATCACTGAAAGTGCTACAGTACCCTTCATCATCAAGCTTACCTGTAGAAATCAAATTCAAACGAATGTCAGGAATATGCTTCACATCTCTAGGAACTAAACTCGTGCCATTATTTGTCTTTAGATACATATCTCCAATTCCAATGACTTTAACCAAACCATCATTTCCCATCTTTACTGTTCCAAAGTCACCAAATCTATAGGATGTAAAGAAATCCTTCCAAGATGTAGCATGAATGGAGGCACAACTGTCAATCACCCAATTGGTCTCATGATATGCAACATTTATTATCTCATCATCATAAACAATGAGGAATTTTGCAGGAGTGGTGGTAGCAACTCTATCATCACCATCTTTGTCATCTCCATTCTTCGTTCCCTTCCCTTTCTCATTCTTGTTTTCTTTCTTCAATTGCCTACAATATTTCTTGATGTGTCCCTTTTTCCCGCAATGATGACACTCAACATTTGCAAACTTGTTGGACTTGCTTCTACTGTTATCTCTATTCTTTGGACCTCTACTCTTACTTCTCCGCCTCTTTTCTGTAACCAAGATCTCTGACTGTGAAGAGGATCCCTGTTTTTTTCTTCTCATCTCTTCATTTAGCAAAGAGCTTTTGGCCATATCCATTGTGATTACACCTTCTAGAGCGAAGTTAGACAATGAAGTTTTGAGCGTCTCCCACGAGTCCGATAATGAACCAAGCAACCATAATCCTTGTATCTCATCATCAAACTTAATACCCATTCCAGCCAATTGATTAATAATTCATTGGAATGTATTCAGGTGATCAGATAAAGGAGTCTCGTCTTGGTACCTCAAAGCCAACATTTGTTTAATCAGAAACAACTTATTATTTCCAGTCTTTCTAGCATATAACTGTTCAAGCTTATTCCATAAAGAATGTGCATTTGTTTCTCCACTAATATGGTTCAAAACATTATCATCTACCCATTGCCTAATATACCCACACACCTATTGATGTAACAAAGTCCATTACACATCAAACTTTTTTTCTGGTTTTTCAGCACTAAATACCGGTAGGTAACAATATTTCACATAAAGAAGATCCTCCATTTTCCCTTTCCATATATGATAATTTAAACCATTGAAATTAATCATTCTACTAGTATTTGCTTCCATAACTCAAACTATCAACCTGATAATCTGTGAACCGAGCTCTGATACCACTTTGTTGGGAGAGATATCAATAAACAACCACAGCGGAATAATTCTTCTCCCTATATGCCAGCAAATATAGTGTATCTCTACTTTTATACGTGCTGGAAATAATAAGAAAAATAATCAATCACACCAAGCCACAAGAGCACAAGCAAATTTTTATATGGAAAACTTTCCTAGTGTGAGGAAGAAAAACCACGGGACCTAGTCCAGTTAAAATCTCCACTATCAATCAAATAATGGGTACACGAAGTCTTCTCTAATCGTAATTAGAGGATATAAATATCTCTAATCAAGATATCTACAATCTTGGCAAATACAAATAGAATTTGAGAGAATATACCAAATTTGCGGTTACTGTTAATGGGCAAAAACCCCAACTCCCGAGCTCCAAATCCGATATCCACCGTTTTGATTTAGCTCCTTGAGTCATGAACCTCTCCTCCAAATTTTAGCTCGATCGGACTACAGACAAAGCAGGATCGGAGTCTTGATGAAATCTGGGCAGCATGAGAAAAATCACGTTTTTCTCTCTTTCTTTTGAGAAGTGACGGCTCTTCTCTTTTCCCTTCTCTTTTTATAACTTCCTTTAAGTTTTTCACACTAAAAGGGCTGGGCTTTGGGCTTATAATAAAGCCCACTTGGGCTTTCCTCCACATGGAAGGAAATAACCCAACACACCATTGGCGGCTCCTCCCAGCCTCCTCGCTTCTTCCGCATCTCAACTGGTTGTTCTCTTCTCTGTCTCCGTGTGCTATCGCCACTCCTTCCTCTCATACCTCCCCTGGTGCTGCTGGGAGTCAGGACGAGGTGGCCGAAAGGACTTTCTATCCTGTAGCTTCCACAAATACAAAATATTTCTATAATTTAGTTGATGTATACCTGGATGCTGTCTTCTTCCATAAATGTGTCAAGGACTTCCAAACTTTTCAATAGAAGGGTTGGCATTATCAACTTAATGATCCTCCAGCACACATATCATATAAAGGAGTTGTTTTTAATGAGAGGAAAGGTGTATACTCCCAGCCCAATGGCATATTGGGTTGAACTGCTCGGTAGGAAATGACAGTCTCGCGCTACAGCAGTGGAGTCACACTTGCGCAATCAATTTGATGAAGCCATTCGAACAGCAATTTCTTGTCCGATCAGTGCGAAATTTTACCAGGTTGTTTCTGACCCCTTTGTATTAATTGTCACCATTCAAATTATTATTATGAGCTTTACAACTTCATTTTAATTTCTTACACAGCCGTCTCACTGCCGCAGCAGTGGACTCATTGGCACCGGCACATTCAATTTAGTGAAGCCAATTGAACAGTGATTTCTTATTCGATCAGTGCAAAATTTTATCAAGTCGTTTCTGACCCTTTTGTATTAATTTTCACCATTCAGATTATTATTTTGAGTTTTACAACTTCATTTTAATTTCTTGTACAGCCGTCTCACCACTGTAGCAGTGGAGTCATTGGCGCCTACGCATTCAAATTAGTGAAGCCAGTTGAATGGCAATTTCTCATCTGATTAGTGTGAAATTTTACCTGGTCGTTTATGACCCTTTTGTCTTAATTGTCACCATTCAGATTATTATTTTGAGCTTTACAACTTCATTTTAATTTCTTGCACAGTCGCCTCACCGCCGCAGCAGTGGAGTCATTGGCACCTGTGCATTCAATTTAGTGAAGCCAATTGAACGGCGACTTCTTATCCGATCAATGCGGAATTTTACCAGGTCGTTTCTAACCCTTTCGTCTTAATTTTCACAATTCATATTATGATTTCGAGCTTTCCAATTGCGTTTTAATTTCTTGGATAGACATCTTACCGCCGCAGCAGTGGAGTCGTCTACGTCTGCACATTCAACTAGATCAAGTCAATCGAGTGGAAATTTCTTATCTGATCGATCTGAAGCCTTACCCGGTTGTTTTTTACTCTCCCTTATTAATATTTGCCAGTTGGATTAATTTTTTATTTTTTTTTTGTTGAGAGGTGTTAAGTATTTATTATTATTATTATTATTATTATTATTATTGCAGAATCTTTATTGTTTGAATTTTTTTTTAAGTGTGCTTTTTGCTGTGTTTATGGTATATATAAAAATATTAATACTATTGTTGTCAGTTTCATTATTTGTTTTGATGTTTAATACGTATGATATATTTTTCTTGTTATTATTGATGTGTACTTTAATATCATTGCCATGTTAATATTATCATTGTGTATTTATTTTTATCATATGGTATTATTATTTAACATTTATATTATTATTTTTATTACTATTATTGTTGTATAGCATGTTGTATCTATTTTAATGTTTAACATATGTGGGTTTTCTCTCATTTTTGTTATATGTTATTGTTATGCTTAATGTATGCGTACTCATATTAGTATTTTAGCATATGTAGTATTAGTATTCTAATAATGTGTCATGTTTATATATAAGGATATCAATTATTATGTCAAGTTTGACATCTTGGTATATATATTAGGTAAGTTGCTATTATATTTAGTATGATAGTATATAGAATATTATGGTATTATTATTATTATTATTATTATTATTATTATTATTATTCTTATTATTATTATTATTATGCTTATATTAAGTATTTTTTATTAAGGAATTTTTTTTTATTCTAATATATATGGTATTACTTTTTATAGTGTCTTTAGTATCTTAATATATATTGTATTATGGTAATTTATTACTTATTTTGACATTTGTAAAATTTTAGTAGATTTGTGTTGCTTATTATCCTATTATCACGTATTGAAACCTCTCATACTAGTATTTTCCTATTAGAAAATTCTACACAACTTCAAAATTTGGGAGTGTATTTTCATAAATATTTTCCTGATTTTTATCCCTATGATTTTAATGCGAGGGTATGAGCTTTCGGGCTTCACATACCGTAGTTCTAAGGGAATATGTATATATTTATATATTACGTATATTATTTATTTATTTATTTATTTTGCACGTGTATTGGTAAATTCACTATAGGAGTAATTTTAAAGACTTTTTAAATTAACTTAGGGATAATTCCAAATTAATTAGGTACCGTTTGTAAGAACGGGTGCGTAGGGGGTGCTTGTACCTTCCCCTCGCGTAACCAAACTCTCAACCCTAGTTCTGGTAACGTAGACTCATTCTACCCTTAACAAGGTAGTAATTAAGTGTTCTAACCACACTAAAAGGTTAGTAGCGACTTTGATATTCCTTGTTTTTCCCGAAAATTTAAACTACAATTTTTTATGTCGCCACCTGGGGCACACGCGCTTCGGGACGTCGCGACACCACCATCAGCCTAGATAAAGATGAAAAGGAAAAATCCGTAGTCATAAATCACTATAGAGGTATGATTGGAAGTCTATTATATCTAACAGCCAATAGACTCGACATAATGTTTAGTGTGTGTATGTGTGCCCCGTTTTCAATTAGCATCTAAGGAATCACACCTAATAGCTGTTAAGAGAATTCTAAGATACTTAATAGGCACTATGGATTTAGAGCTATGGTATCCTAAAGACACCGATTTTGAAATGATCAGTTATTCAAATGTGGACTATGTCGGTTGTAAGATAGATAGAAAAAGTACAAGTGGCACATGCCACTTCTCAGGAAGATCTTTAGTTTCTTGGTTTTCTAAGAAACAAAATTTCATGACTTTGTCAACTACTGAAATTGAATATGTAGCAGTCGGGAGTTGTTGTGCACAAACACTTTACATGAAACAACAATTAAGAGATTTCAATTTGAAATACACAATTATACCTATTAAGTGTGATAATATGAGTGCGATTAACATATCTAAAAATCCAATTTCACACTCAAGAACAAAGCACATTGACATAAGACAACACTTCCTAAGAGATCATGTTCAAAAAGAAGACATCATTCTAGAATTCATCAATACAAATAATCAATGGGTTGATATCTTCACTAAACCGCTCTCAGAAGATAGATTTATAACCATTAGAAGAGAGTTTGGTTTACTACATAGTAGAAAAACTAACTAAAAGGACAAACTTAAAGAAAAATCTACAGTCAGCCAATTGACCATGAGATCAGCCGACTGACTGAAGAAGTTATTCCTAGAATAGAGAGCAGTCATCCAACTAACATTGAGGTCAGCCGACTGACTGACAGAGCAACCCTAGACTTGTATGTAAAACTTAGTTGTCAATCAACTAACTTAGGGTTTGTCTCTTTGAGCGTTCTAAGTTTGTTTTGGCGTGCACTTTGGTGTGGTGTATAATACAACACTTAGCTTGATTGCTTCCCTTGTTTCTTGAAAAATAGGCTCATGCTTATGTGATATGCAATATGCTACATGTGTATGTTTTAAAATTTGTATCTTGAAATCTTTAAAGACAATGAAAATATTAATGATTTATGGCTCACTATATTTTTGAAAATCTGAGCTTAAAGTTATTAAATATGATTTAGAAACATGATTTTTGAAATGTCTTGACCATGTATGCTTAGGATGGATCACATGAATAAATGAAAAATTGGCATCTATAGACATATATTGGAATCCATGAATGTATCAATTGGTATTACTTGGTATTTGAGCAATACAGCATAATTATAAGCATGCAATGATATTGATAATATTACCATAATCTTGTATTTGAATGATGAAATATGAATGCTAAATATGAAAGCATGCATGACTATTTGACTATCGTAACACACTATATAAACTATATTGTAATATATTGAGAAGTGTGTGGTCATATGTTCATTTGATTTTTTTACCCTTTTTGATTGATATCAAAAAGGGGAGTAGTATTTGAGCAAAAATTGAGCATGTTGAGCATGATATTGAAAAATTCGAGCATGAGATATGTATCAAAAGGTATAATGATATTGTATGGTATCCATGATGAGTATGATGAGCATGATATTGTATAATTTTGAAATTGGTCTTGAAACTACAAATTGTTAAAATGATGCTTATTATAAGGGGGAGTAGAACAATGCTAGTTGTAAGGGGAAGTCTTTTTAAAACTTACTAAGGATATTTTAACATGTGTTGTTGAGGGGTTTTATTTCAGGTCTAAGTAAAAGGACACTCACGATTAATCATGGAAGTAAGCTGGAGATCAAAGTCAATCAAATGAAAACTTTTCAGAATATTGAAGAAATAAAAGATACATAAAGAGCTTAAAGGCCAAGCATACCTTGAAGTAAAGACTGAACCTCAAAAGGCTCTAAAAGTTAGTGATTAAGGAGATCATGCTTAGAAGGATATTTGTAAGTACTTCAAGTCATCACTATTTAGATATGTGAAGCTCCTTAAGATACAAAAACTTAGAGACCAACACTTAAAAAAAAAAAAAAATCTCTTGAACATGTTTTTGAAAAGTCATAATTAAGTTTTTTAAGTAAACTAGATTTTAAAGAAATCATAAATAGAAAATATTTGAAAAGAGAAGACTGCTCAGTCGACTGACTAGTAACCCAGTCAAGTGAGTTAGTGACCCAGTCGAGTAAGTCAGCCGACTGACTCTACGGAGAATTTTTGAATTTCAAACTTGTGGGAAATTTTTAAAAATTAATTCTATAATTTCATATTTTTTGAAAATTTACCTAAATGAAAGATTTTCAAAATTAATTCTATAATTTAATATTTTTTTAAAAGTTACCTAAATGGAAGATTTTCAAAAATTAATTCTATAATTTAATATTTTTTGAAAAGTTACCTAAATGTTTCATGTTAAATGAGAAAACTGTTCCTTAAAAAAGTCTACAAATACATTCCTTGCTAAATGAAGAATACATTCAAGCAATACGTGATTTATATGCTAAAACTCTCCTAAAGCTCATTCTTGATCACACCTTTGTTGGGGGAAAACTCTATGAAATTGCTGGGTTAAAAAGGGGTTCTGATTGTGAGTTGCATCTAAAATTCTTATATCAATAAGAAATAACATTTAGCGACTTCTAAACCTTGAGCTCCACATTTTCTATATAGTTTTGGTTTTGAAGTATGATTTGAGATTTAACTTGTACAACTTGCTCTGTATTTGAGAGTATTTTTATACGCAGATATCCATTTCTTTCTACTTGATCTTTGACAGTTCAAGGTATTGTTCGATCATTGGACCAAGCATAGGTTGTTGTTTGGAGAGATTTCTCTTCCTGAAAAAGAGGTTGGTTATTGTAAAGGTTTTTGTTCCACCCAAAAGGAACAAGGTATAGTAAAATTCTTATGTGGTTAACCTAAGGCGAGGACGTAGGCTGGGGTAAGCCAAACCTCATAAAAATAGCGGTGTCACTCTTTTTCCCTTACTCTTTTTAAATTTCAACAAAAGTATAAATTGCGTGATTGTTGTAATTCTTTCAATTATAAAAACAATGCATATTGGAAATTAAATAAATCAAAACCTTATTTGTTCTTAGGCTTGCGAAAACCGAAAGGGAGTACGTTAATTGGTTAACAACCCAAAACCTATTAGCTAAAGGTTTATTTAAATTATGATCTTGAAAAAGTGTTTGGATGTTATTTTAATTTTCAGTTCAAAAGCCAACTACAGGACTTGCACATTCATAAATAGGGTTGCTGAATATTGCAAAACTAATATTAATTACTTGTACGGTGTTTGTTTGACTTGAATGATTATTAAATTGGTTGTTGTGGTTGCGGATTGAATAGTCGAAGTAAGTGTTTGAGTAGACTGCCTAATCAACAAGAATTTTAAGAAGTCATTAGAAGATTGTCAAAAATCAAGAACTCTTAAAAAGACTCCAAAGAATTTTTTAAATAATCCAATTCATCCCCCCTCTTGGGACTACACCTTAGGTTTCGCATATGTCTTACCTCATCCCTTATTAGCTTCTAGATCTACATACGCAACCTTTTGAATTACTTTTTCTTGATGTTTGGGGCCCTACCCCCGTATTATCCACAACTGGGTGTCGATTCTACTTATCAATTGTAGATCATTTTACCAAATACATATGGTTAATTATTTCCACTCCAATCAAAATCTAATGTGTCTAAATTTTTCTTAACCTTTTTACGTTATGTTAATAATTATTGTTCAACAAATGTATTGGTTGTCCAATGGTAGGCTCGGCAAGGCTTGGGTTCTTAACTACCAAAAATAATATTTATAACTAAACTAATCCAAAGTTCCGTAGAAAGTGGGTAAGTCGAGTGTCGATCCACAGAGACTTAAGGCACAGGTAGTAAACCACTTTCTAATTAATTTATTACGACTTTGCTATGAAAAATAAGTAAAAAGATGGTATTTTTGCAATGGTGTGTTCTCTATCTACTAGAAATCAAGTAAAGGAAATCAATTAAATCTAATCTATCGGAAAGCAAGTAACTTTACTAATTACCCTACTCCTACAAAGCGATGCTGAGGTTTGAATCAGACGCTGGACGTCATGCCTCTATTAATGTTCATCCAAACTTCTGTAGAAGTACTAACCCGATCGGGCCAAAGCGGGAGAGGGACGATCAAGGGCACAAGGTAGAAAGGATGTACCAACTGTTCGGAGCATGGTCGAGAACTGAAGTATATCCTATCTCAATGATGGACGAACACCTCTACGGATCTATAGCTGAATTTGTAAATTCATCACCTCTACGGAAAGTATTAGTGACGGTTCCTAAATTCGTTATTAATAAGAGGCCAACAATGACAAATTTGTAAATTCATCACTAATACTCTGATGTAAAATTTTTTTATTTTTTTTAAAGTAAAGTACTAGTGACTGTTCTCAAATTCGTCACTAATAATGGGCCAATGATGATGAATTTAGAAATTTGTCACTAATACTGTAAACTAAAATTTTTTTATTTTTTTAAAAAAATGAAAGTATTAGTGACGGTTCTCAAATCCGTCACTAATCATGGGGCAATAGTGACGAATTTGTAAATTTGTCACTAATACTCTGAACTAAATTTTTTTTATTTTTTTTAATAAATGAAAGTATTAGTGACGATTGTCAAATCCGTCACTAATCATGGGCCAATAGTGACGAATTTGTAAATTCGTCATTAATACTCTAAACTAAATTTTTTTTATTTTTTTTTAAAAGGAAAGTATTAGTGACGGTTCTCAAATCCGTTACTAATCCGTTACTAATAATGGGTCAATAGTGACAAATTTGTAAATTCATCACTAATGCTCTGAACTAAAATTTTTTAATTTTTTTTAAAATAATAATAATGATGGTTATTTAATCGTCGCTAATGCTTATCTTTTAGTGACGGATTTAATTCGTCACTAATACCACAAAAATCATCGCTAGTATTTTCCCGAGATAATTTCTGCATGAAAAATATTTTCAAGCTATATTTTTTTATTTTTAGTGACGAAACTATTAGTGATTGATTCAATTTCGTCACTAATAGTACCGTATTAGTAACAATTATTAAAACCGTCACTAATACCCCACTATTAATGATGAATTTAAATCCTTCACTAATAATTTCATTACTAAAAATCAGTTTTTTTGTAGTGATTAGTCTAGAAGACCTATCAACATTTAGTAATTAGTTGATCTAATCGCACCTAGATAAATAACAAGTTACTGGCGACTTCATCTAATTTTCAATATTATTATTTCTTACCATTCTAGTCCCTTCTCTAGGACGTTGTGGCACTCCTTAATCCTTTTCATTTTCTCTTCTTTTTCTCCATTCTCTTTTCTATTTTCACTGCACTTTCTTGTGAGCGAAACAAGGAAAACATAGGGTATAGGTTTAGTCTAAACTAAGGTTAAACGCAAGTTAGATCTGGTATAGGAGTTCGGTTAAACCTAAGTTAAGATGTAGGATGGATCTAAACCGATTGGGTTAGTGACAAACCAGGCGAGACCCAATTCAAACCTGGGTCAATTGAGTCTAGGTCGATAAGGCCCAATTGGGCTTTGGCTACTGGTACTAGGCCTTGAATCTGGGCCGAAAAAATCACTAGGCTTAAACTTTAAATTAAAGATTTGGGCTTTGGTTGAAAAGAGATTAGACTTGAGTTATGGGTTGGCTAGGGTAGGATTCAAGCTAAGCCTAGTTGGTCTCTAATTTTGTGTTAAGCCCAATTGAACTTTAGGTTTACTGTGGATATAAGTGGACCGGTTAAGTTAAATGAGGTCTGGCCAATTGGGCTGGGCCTAATGGACTTTAACTTTGGTTTATGAATGGGTCAATTTAACATGGGCAGGGCTCTAGATTGGGTTGAGCCCAATTGGGATTTGTTTGGCCTTGGGTCTAGTTACTAGGTCTAATGGGTTTGGGTCAATGGATTTGGACTCAAGTCAAGTTTACTTGGGTCTTTGAGCCGATTCTAGGATTTTTGAATCTAGATTGATATGGGTATTCGGTTTCCGAGTTCCGGATCTAAGTCAAATACTCGAATCCATTATTGGGGATTTCTATAGAATTTTCATTCAAAATTTCAAAAATTCAATTTTGGATTTTTGATCTTGTAAATTATTGATTCCTTTGATTTTTAAATTTGCTGAATCTATTTGAACCAATTCTTCATGAATAATTAGATCACAAACTAAGAACAAAAAAACAGGTACTAACATTTTTACTCCTTTGTTTTTAAATCCTTGACTCTGTAGACTTGCTCCTTCTCTTTAACGTCTCTACCCCCAAATATTCCTACTCTACTCTCACTTCTGAAATCCAAAGTCCGACAAGCTCCTAATATGCCACCTTCAAACTTCCCTTCTTCAAACCTCAACCTTTCAATCCCCCACTCTTATTCTCATTTTTCACTCTCCAATTATTTCTTAAATTTTTTTTTCCTCCCATAAATTTTGATTGATCAATCAGATTAAAATAGTTTGATTGATTTTTTTTTTTAATTCTAATTTTCATTTGAAATTATTAGTCTATAATTGAAATCTCTTTTTGTGTGTGTAAGTGTAAGCATGAAGGAGTTGGCCTACCAAATTTATATATATTATTTTCCATGTATTTTATTTATTTTTATTTAAAAGTGTACAAGTGAATATGAATTTGAATTGACTTGTGAAATGATAAGTCCGATTTTTTGCTATATAAAATTTCAAACAAAATGGGGTATCTACAAGTTTCATTTATAGATAAATGAGCTCTGCTCATATTTTAACAAACTGAGCTTTGAGCTTCGTATGGAAAAATGAAATTAAATGCATGAACTCTTTATTGGAAAGATTAGACTTAATAATAAGTTAGTCATAAGAAAAACATGTAATAGGATCGAGGGATTTAAAAAAAAAAATGAACCAATAAAAATTAACATAAAATTTAAAGATGTAAAAAGTTGTAGAATTTAGTATTGGGAGTGTATAACCTACTCATGCATGTTTGGTATTGTATGTATAGTATAAATACACTGAATTGTGTTTATTTTTATAAATCGATTTTGGATCTTGCATTAATATTAGTTATAGTTTGTGCTTAAGAAAATACTAATTATTTTATTTTTTATTGATATTTCAAGCTTTTGAAAATTATAACATCTCGTCCAATGGAAAAAAAAAAATGTTATCTATAGTTGTCATATTTATTTTAATTTATAAAATAAAATAATAAATTAGTCATTTTACTATTTTAGTTGACATCTCTTTGGCCCCAGTGACACAAAAGGGATCCAAATAACATAGGTTACAAAAAAATTATATATGAATTTTGAAATTGTTTTATCCTAACAATGCATCACTTTGAAAGTTCAAAGGATGTAAAATGAGAAGTCATGGCTTCGTACTAAAATTCATGTTTAGAAAATATATTACTCGTAATAAAAAGAACAATATTAACTAAGCTTGTTATGTATGTTTCATTGAGATTCACTAATATAATTGCATGAAATCAATAAGCACAACTTCTTAATTGTACTAACTAAAAGTATAACTAGAAGATATAGAGCATGTGTTAAATAGGGGAGACTTTACTACTGAGGTTTGGAGGAAAGTTTCGGTGGAGGTTGGTGTTCCTTTCCTTAGACAACAAAGTTGGAAAGAAAGAATCCAAATGTGGTTTAATAGGGCTTCCAGATTTTCTCAATTGGGATCACTGATGGGTTTGATTCCTTGTTTAGTAGTTTGGAGGCTGTGGAGAAGGAGATGTTTAGCTAGAATAGAGGGGAAGTTGGAGAATAGTTCAGATGTGTGGCTGTCCATTAAGTATTGGGTGGGGATTTTGAGCAGGAACATGACAGGATTGACTCAGTTAAAGGATACTGATTTTCGGATATTGCAGAATCTGGAAGTGCAAACTGTGAATAAAAGAAGTAAAACTATGCTTTGTGTGAGATGGTTAAAACCGGGGTAAGAGAGGTTGAAACTAAATTTGGACGAAAGCAGTTTAGGGAACTCAGGGCCGGCGGGTGGTGGTGGCATCCTTAGAGACCATACAAGTACTTTTGTGTTTGGTTTTTCAAAATATTTTGCTTCTTGTTCAAATAATGAAGCTGAATTGAGAGCTGTATTAGAGGAAATAAAGATTTGCAAACATTTGGGCCATACTAGTATTGATATTGAATGTGATTCGAAGATTGTTGTAAATTAGATAAGAACAAGGAGGTGCTCCTTGTGGTATTTATGAGATTTTTGGGAGCAGCTGATTGGTTTATTGGAGGAAGTAGACTTTTCAATTAAACATTGGTATAAAAAAGGAAATAAAGTGACAGATGTCTTAGCTCGTCAAGGTACTAGGAGGAGGAATATGTTGTTTACAAATAGTAGTCATCTCCCTAGAGTTATCAAGAGGTTATATAAATTGGAGAAGATGGGTACGGCTTATTTGAAGTATGTTTAGCTGATTTCCTGTTGATTTTGGTCTGCTTTATGGTATTTATCTTTTGTTTGTTTTATTGCGTGATATTTGACTTGTAGGTCCTTGTTTTGTTTTTGCTTTGTAATCTTTTTTTGGCTGGATATTAATGTTGTTCTTGGGAAGCCTTTAAAAGTTTGTTTTTTGTCCCTCCCTTTAAATATCTTGTAACTACGGTATTCCTCCGCCAAAAGTAAGGATTTATCAATAAATAAATGGAGGTCTCGCCCTTCTTGAAAAAAAAAAAAAAAAAGAAAGTATAAAGATCAAAATAATGACTCACTTATAGTTTAACTTAAATTTATGTGTAGACTATGTATTTTGCCCTAAAAGTTAAAAATTAGGAATGGGACCAACATTTTCTAACTTGAGTCTAACAAAGATATAACAATATAGATAATGAATGGGGATTTTATTAGAATCATGACGTTTGATTAGCAACACAGTCAAAAACTAATTTTCGAATTGATTTTTTGTTCCTTTTTGAATTTTATTCAATTGATGTAATTGTTCAAATGCGAAGATGAGATCTTTTAATATTACGAAAGTAAATATATTTCTTAAAAATATTCATCATAATTTAGAAATGAATTTATTTTTAATACATTTTTTAACGAGTCTCCAATTTTATTGATAACCCTCGCTTATAGTAAAAAAATACTGTAGTTATAAACACATATTTATTCTCCACTTAACTAGCAAGCATTATGAGGGTTTTTAACATTGAAGGCAAATGAGTCTTATTGTCATCAAGTCTTAGAAGACTAATCATTCTTCAAATTCCATAATATTACATGCCACCTCAGCAATAGCTGATCCTGTACCGCCTCCCACGTCCACGAGGGATCCCACGTCAGCAAGCCCGTCCTTGTACCCCGCCAGGATGGCATTCGGCGTGATCCTAGCTGTACACGCCATCGCACCGTTGAACATGGCGTTAAACTCCGGATTTGGGCCGGCGAACTCCCAAATCTCGCGGCCGTGAGCCTTCTTGAAGGCGGTCCCGCCGTCGGTGACGCAGTTGGAGAGCTGATGCCAGGGGGACAGCAGCAGGGGATGATTCTCCAGCAGCACCATCGGCGC
This sequence comes from Malania oleifera, assembly GCF_029873635.1. Lineage (NCBI taxonomy): Eukaryota > Viridiplantae > Streptophyta > Magnoliopsida > Santalales > Ximeniaceae > Malania > Malania oleifera. The sequence goes on from NC_080418.1 coordinate 139,265,004, forward strand.
CAGGGTCATCTCGGTGTCGCGGAGGAGCCACCGGGAGGAAGGGGTGAGGCCGTAGAGGGTGTCTGAGGATGGGCCGCCGTCTGACGGCAGAGAAGGACTGGCGGTGAAGATGGACTTGCGGGCGAGAAGTGTCATGATGCGAGAGAGGGTGGTGATCTCGGCGGCGGGTGGATCGATGGCGGAGGCGATTTGGCGCAAGGTGATTGGACGGCCGTGGGAGTGTATGATGTCGGCGATGCGGAGCTCCACAGCGGATTTGAGAGCCATGGAGCCTACAAAAGCAAGCATCACTTCCCATATGTGAGCTTCACCCTTTAACTTTGCATTAACTTCCTCATGCACTGTTGACATTTTGTGTGAGTGTGAGATATAGAACTTGGAAATTAAGGGACGACTACAAGAAATAAGAGAGGTTCATATTTATAGAGTGAATTGGGAATTAGGGACATGACATGTAGGATGTGCAATAAGTGATGGACAACTTTGAAAGAAAGGGCTTTTGGAATTATAAATGGAATTATGAAGGTAAGGTGAACAAATATAGAAAATGAAATAGGAACAGCCAAAAATCTTGGAATTATATATGGAATTTCGGAATCATCCCTTGAATTATTTCATGACCCAAAAATCTTATTTCTATTTGGAGGAGGAACAGCCGAATTGGTTTATGAAGTTTGAGTGTAGTAACCCGAACAGGAAATAAAATAAATAAATACATATAATAATAAATATCTTGGAGATATTTTTAGATATTTATACATAAATATTTTGGAGAAGATATTTTAAGTAACTTAAGGGTTAAGTTATGTTTTTATTTTATAACTCTCTCTCTCTCTCTCTCTCTCTCTCTCTCTCTAAGTCCCTTGGATCACTCACGAGTGCTCCTCGATTCTCTCTCCCTCCTCCTGGCTCGTGAGATCTCGTTTTTAGGCCCCGCTCCAAAAGTTAGGGTTTCGTTTTTTGGAAGTTTTGGTCGTTTTTCGAGAATCAAGTAAAAGGATTATATTATATCAGTTTCTTTTGCAAGTTTTAAAACCAATTGAAATATTGGATATGTTTATATATATATATATATATATATATATATATATATATATATACAGTTACGGCTTTTCCTAGGTTTTCGAGCCTAGGGTTCGATTAAAATACTTTATTTTTTAAACCAACCAATTAAATTCGAATATGATATTTTTGGATTAAAGTACTGGACTTTTTGAACGTTTTCACTGATTGAAAATTTGGGGTTTCAAACCGTAGGCATGTTTTAACACGAACCAAAGGCAGTAGGGTTGATTATCTCTGTTTTTCTTGTACTTAACTACGTATCTATATTTTAGTAAAATAATAACTTGGAGATACTCATACCCCAATTTTCAGCACAATATCTATTTTTTCAAGCAGTTATTTTATTTATGATTTACCAGGTGAAAAATTGTATAGCATGAGTGTAGTAACTCGAAGAATAATGGTATTTTAAATAATAAGGAGGGAGAGAAATGGAAATAGTAACAGAAGGATGCAGTCGACGATAACACACTTTGGGAAAAATACCCTAATAAATTTATCAGGGTCTCGTTGACAAATACAGGGGATTCATCGACGAGGATACAACAGGACCTCGTCGACGAGGGCAAGTTTCATCGAGGAGAAAATACCGAGAGAAAAATTTGGACTACTCTGAATTTCGTTGACGAAGGGCAAGGTTCGTCGATGAAATTACTTAAGGACTCGTCGACGAGATGACGTGGCTCGTCGATGAATCCAGTAGTATAAATAGTAAAAACTCTGATTTTTATCCTATTTCAACGCAAACTACCCTCTCTCTTTATAATTTCTCTCTCCTCTACGACCCTTCCCCCTTCTCTCTTTGATTTCGACCCCGTCAGTCGCCGAATCGACGATCTGAAGCCACCATGACGCTTCAGGCGAAGTTCTCTTCAAGTTTTCTAGGGAGGATCGTCGGTGGGATCGAGTTGGATTTCATAACAAATTCAGGGTAAGACATTTTAGTCAATTTTTGGCCTTCCGACAATTTTAGGAAATGATATAGGCAAAGAAATATTGAAATTTTGTTCTGGAAAATGTTATTTTCAGGGTGTTGAGTGGAGAACCCTACGGGTGTAGGACCCGTCTTAATAGGAGGATTTTAGCAGAAATCGGATAAGGGAAATATGCTATGCTAGGCAATTTTATTATGTTCCGTATAAATTATACTTTTTTATCAGATGATTATTCATTAGAGATTTATATAGTTTATTATTTATGTATAATATGTTTAAAGTTTCTGTGTGATTTGAGAATATGAGTATGGTAAAGAAACATGTTTTACAGTATTTCAGGATATGTTTTACTGAATAAACAGCCAGTGGTTATGTTTTATAGTAATTACAGTACCATGATTATACAGTTTACAGTACCATGATTATATAGTTTTCGATACCATGACTTACACAGTTTACAATACCATGATTATACAGTTTTCAGTACGATGACTTACAAATTATAGTCCAGTTTAGAAATACAGATGATACAGTTACAATTTATTACAGTGTCATGGTTAATACAGTTATTACAGAATCATGGTAAAATAGATAGTTGTATATATATAGAGATGTATTATATAGTATCAGATCTTGTTGGACCATATAGTTCAGAGCACGGTACCGTAGCTACATACAGTTTACAGAGTGCAACCACCTATTCAAATAATACGTGGTAGTAGGTCGATCGTATAGTGCCCTAGACGTGGACAAGCTCCCCATCAGATATGGGTTGAGGAGGGCAAATCAGACCGAGGGAGTATAGTGGTTTACCCTGGTCAGCCAACCAGGGTAGATCCCGCTTACGGGCCGCACAACCCTATTTTGAGGGGTTAAATCATGACACACAGTTATCTACGGGGAAGTTTTCATTTATTATTATGTATATACAAATTTATAGAGACAGGGAATATACTTATGTACATTAGAAGTATTTTAAATAGTAACCTAAAATATTGATATGTTAAGTAATATGGAAATGGTGGTGGTTTCTATTACTTGTACAGTATTTATAGACCAGTTATACATTATTTTATAGAAAAAGAATTTCCTAATATTGTAACTCATCTGCCACACACTAGCAATAACATATTTCGTCTTACTGAGCGTTAGCTCATCCCAATTATTTTAACATTTTTCAGGTGATCCAGGTAGGCGAGCAGATCGGGCTCGTAGATAGAGGGGCCTCAGTACTGCCCTGACAATTGAGAGTGAGTATATTTTTGAGAGTATTTTTGTATAGTCCTCACCAGTGGGGATATTTGGGAAACATGTTAGCACTCTGGTATTGTATATAGTTTCATATGGTTATGTTTACTTTATTTCTACTTCTTGCTGCTTAAGTTCATGATTGGGTTTAATCCGATATGGTATTAGAGCATGTTAAATGTCATAGTATAAAAAAAAAAAAAAAAACCAAGTTAAATAGCAGGTCATTACAGTTTTTAGTATCAGAGCTTAGGTTACTAGGTTCTGTAGACTTTAGAGTGCAGCGGAAACAATACCAGAGTATAGGAAAGAATTTGAGGTTTGTTCTGTGGTCTGGGTACAGGATTACCGTGGTGGTTTCTGTGTTTTTCCTAGGGTGATGATTTCAGGAAAACCACAGTAAACTATTGTTGAGTCATGTGTCTAGGTGACAAAACTAGATATTGAGTTATGGTCAGGGAAGGTAATTAATTTGAGTTGGTATACGATAGTTCTGTATAGGAGATAAAGTTCTTAAGTGTGTTTCTTGTTTTCAAGATAGACCCAGAAAGCAGTGTCACAGATGCTGGGGAGGATAGGCCAGGACCTTCCAGCATAGGTGTAGGAGATACAGATGTTGTGCTACGTAGTGTCACTCAGTAGGTGATGACTGAGATGGCCAGGAGCTTTGGGGAGCGTAGCTGTTTGATCGAGCAGTTTACGCAGATGAAGCCCCCATCCTTCGTTGGAGGAGATGACCCGATTATAGCTGAGAATTGGGTCCAGGACATTGAAGAGACGTTAGCGGTGCTTCCTTGCACAGATGAGCAGAAGGTGGTGTTTGCGGCATTGAAACTAACTGGGGAGGCGAAGCGCTGCTGGAGATCAGCGCGTCTGATAGAGGAGCAGAGGCCGATTCCAGTTCTAGTGATGTGGGACCGATTCAAGGAACTTTTATTCAAGCGATATTTCCCTGCTATCGTTCAGAGCGCCAAGGCAGCAGAGTTTATGCATTTGGTACAGGGGCAGATGACCGTATCCTAGTACGTGGCTCGGTTTATCGAGTTGTCACGTTTTGCTCCATATTTGGCACGTGATGAAGAGAAAAAGGTGAGGAATTTTAAAGAGGGACTAAGTTAAAACTTGTTTGAGCAAGTGATTGATTTCAGCGCTCAGACACTCACAGAAGTTGTAAATAGAGCTGCGATCATTGAGAGTGGTATAAAGAGGGGTGTAGCAACTCAGAGTCAGAGGAAGAGAAATGCGCCTCAAGGTTTTTAGGCTAGCTCCAGTAGGAGTCCATAGAGAGGAGGTCGCAATAGGGGAGATCAGTGGCTGACGAAAGGACCCCATGGGAATCAGGGTACGCCGACTTGCCCGGTATGTCAAACGTGCGGGAGACGTCATTTAGGGGAATGCCAGGTAGGCAAAGGGGTATGTTATCGCTGCAGAAGACCCGATCACGTAGTACGGGAATGCCCAGGTTAGTCTGATCAGGTCCCAGCTCCTAGGCCCTATCAAGGAGGACATCAGGCAGCTCGGGGAGGATACCCAGTGCCTCATAGTGGCCAGAAGAGGAATATGGCCTCAGCATGAGTATACGCTTTGACGCTGGGTGATGCAGAGGCTGCTACAGATGTGGTGACATGTACATTTACTGTTTTATCATATCCAGCTATTGTTCGTTTTGACTCGAGTGCTACTCATTCTTTCATTTCTGCATCTTATGTTAAATTATCTGAGAGTAAGACCCAGTCATTAGATATAGCGCTATCAATAGCTACACCATTAGGGTTAGTGATCAAATGTCAAAAACTACTTAGAGGCTATCCGATAGAAATTCAGGGGAAAGTGTTACCAGCTGATTTAATTGTATTTGATGTGTGTGGGTTTAATATAACATTGGGCATGGACTGGTTGGCTACCAATCACGCCAGTATCGACTATCATCAGAAAGAAGTAATTTTCAGACCCCCTGGAGAGTAGGAATTCAGATTCGTTGGTTCGCGGGGGCATGCTCCATCGTAGTTAGTGTCAGCTATGCAGGCGAGCAGATTACTCTTGGACGGAGGTCAAGGGTTTATAGCATTTGTGAAACAAGTATCTGAAAATGAATTGAAGATTGACAACACTCCAGTAGTACGAGAATTCTCGGATGTTTTTCTAGAGGAGTTACCTGGATTACCTCCTGTATGCGAGGTGGATTTTCCTATAGATTTGCCTCTAGGGACCGCTCTGATTTCTAAGGTTCCTTACTGTATAGCTACAGCCAAATTGGGAGAATTAAAGGAGCAGTCAGGATTTGTTGAATAAGGGGTTTATACGACCTAGTGTATCGCCGTGGGGAGCTCCAGTGTTATTCATAAAGAAGAAAGATGGGTCCATGAGGATGTGTATTGATTATAGAGAGTTAAACAAGGTTACTATTAAGAATAAATATCCTCTACCCCGTATCGATGATTTGTTTGATCAGCTCTAGGGTACACGGGTATATTCCAAGATCGACCTCAGATCCGGGTATCATCAAGTGAGAGTAAAAGCAGAGGACATCATGAAGACAGCCTTTAGGACCAAGTATGGGCACTATGAGTTCCTCGTTATGCCGTTTGTTCTAACGAATGCCAAGCCGTTCATGGACTTGATGAACAGAGTTTTCCACTAGTATCTAGATCAGTTTGTAGTAGTTTTCATTGATGATATACTGGTGTACTTGAGGAGTTTTGAGGATCATGAGGTACATTTAAGGCAGATGCTGCAGACACTCAGAGAGGAGAAGCTGAAACATCCTCAAATTCCTTAATATAGAATGTAACATAATAAATGGAAAAGTCAACCTGAACCCGTGGGTAGCGAGGACACCTTTCAATCATAGCGAAAACCTAAGCAGCAATAAATATAAAATCTTAAACATCCAACCGTAAAACATAATACTAAAGTTTACTACATCATCAAAATACTGTATTTATATACAACCTCCAAAAAGTCAAAATAGCATTAGGATCATACAACAAAAACCTCTTGATCCTAGATCAAATCTTACCCTTCTAGTAGGGAAGCTCAACTCACTCAACGGCGGCCACGACCCGCCAGTCTCTCAGAGTTTCCTAAGAATCATTTAATGTTCGGGGGTGAGACACTTCTCAGTAAGAGAAAATAAACTAAATATAGCTGTGGGGTAACATGAATATTTAAGGCAATTATACATATATAGTACATTTCATATATCTATAAACATTCATCATATCGGATTGAATAATCATATATTTTCATATTTTCTAATAAATCATATCGTACATGAAACATCTGTTATAACTGATAATACTGAAAACATACCCAGGATGAATAGTTAGTTGATGTCATGTATTACCCCCCATGACGGGTTATGTAGCTCGAAGGCGGGACTCGACAATGGCTGACCGACCACTGCCGAGTCAAAAATGTCTGTAAGTATGATGGACTCGCCACACCCTGGTCTGGATTTTCGGGTGGACGTCCACACTCTACTGAAAGCCACATCGACTATCCATCTCCCACCCCCTTATGGGGTGGTTAGCACTAATCTGAACATAGATATCTGATCTATAAGCTACGGTTCCGAGCTTTTGAACTGAACTAAACTAACATCCGGGTTCTGAAAACATATAGTACATGATAATATAGCATCTTTCATAATTTTCAAAAATATGGCCTCGCGCCAAACATTTCATAAATACGACCTCGTGCCGATTGTTTCATAAATATGGCCTCGTGCCGAAATCATACATAAACACAGCCTCGCATTGAAATCATACATAAATACGGCCTCGCGCCGAAATCATTTCATATATGTATATCATTCTGAAAGTAATCAATTTATCATGTATTTCCAACATCATAATGTACTATATTCTTTCATAACTTCTCAAAACATATTTCATTTGTATCATTGTCATATCATGATATTCTTCCATGTAAAATAATATTTATGCCACACATTTGCTGTATAAAACCATACATTGTATCCTAAAAATCATAATTTCTGGCATCTCATACATATATATATACATCTCAACATAGTAACAGTATTTCCCAAACGTGCATTTCCTTTGTAATATATAGGTATAATACATACTTTCTTGAAAATAACTTTTCTCATAAATAATAATAATTTGCATAAAAATAACTGCTTTAGTTTATTTCCTTACCTGGCTACTGAGAAAGCCCCAAAAATATTCTAGTTTAACACCCGTAGGATTTCCTAATCAATACCCTGAAAATGAAAACTCCCAGTACTAAACTTTAGTATTTTCATGTGTATATCATTTCCTATAACTACCGTAAGACCAAATTTGGTTTAAAAAACCTTACCTCAACTCAGGGATGATTTCCAACTTTTTTTCACCAACGATCCGCTCCGGCATATTTGGAGAGAACTTCTCCAAGAGCATCGTGGTGGCTTCAGATCGTCGAACCAGTGGAAATCTAGCCCGAAATTGAAGAGAGAAGAGAGAGAAACCGAAGGGGAGGAGAGAGAGTGAGAGTTTTCTTAATGTTGAAGTAAAAATCTGGATTTTTGATATCTATAGGACTGGATTCATCGACGAGCCACGTCATCTCATCGACGAGTCCTTTAATAATTTTATTGACGAAATCCACTTCTCATCGATGAAATTCAGACTGTTCCAAAACCTCTCTCGGTATTTTCTCATCGACGAAACTTGACTTCGTCGACGAGGCCCTTTTATGCCTTCGTTGATGAATCCCTGTGTTCGTCGACGAGGCCTCTCATAATTTCCCTTCCTCTTTATTATTTAAAATACCATTTTTATTCGGGTTGTGACATTCTCCCCTCCCTGTAAAATTTCGTCCTTGAAATTTATCATTCATGTAATTTATCATCCCTTAGTAGGCAAAATGGTCTACTTATTTTATTACTTACCCTCACTTATGGCGAAGGAATACCATGGTTACATTTCAAGTTCTGGGAGATCACATATACCAAAATAAAATTTCCCCCAAAACTAAAATACCTCTTACTACTAGAACATTACATGTACCTGTAGAAGTAATATTACATATTTACTTACATTTTCTAATTACATTTAATCTTCTATGAATAGTTGCGGATATTTCTGTCTAATCTGCTCCTCGAGCTCCCAAGAAGCCTCTTCTATTGCATGATTCCTCCATAGAACTTTTTCTAAAGGAATTTTCTTACTACATAGTTTTTGTTCTTTTCTGTCTAGAATCTACATTGGTACCTCCTTATAGACTAGCGAATCACTAAGCTCCAACTCACCATAGCTAATAATATGAGAAGGATCTGAGACGTATTTCCTCAACATGGATATGTGGAATACGTCGTGCATCCTAGATAGTGTAGGTGGCAAAGCTAACCTGTAGACCACCGGCCCCACTTTCTCTAAAATCTCAAACGGACTGATAAACCTAGGGCTAAGTTTACCCTTCCTACCAAACCTCATAACTCCTTTTAATGGAGCTATCTTCAAAAATACATGATCACCCACATCGAACTCAAAATTCCTTCGGCGATTGTCAGAAAAAACTTTTCTGTCGGCTCTGAGCTGCACTGATTCTATCCCTGATAAGTCAAACTTTATCATACGCCTGCTGTACCAGCTCTGGCCCCACAACTCGTCGGTCACCTATCTCGTCCCAATACAAAGAAGATCAACATCTCCTACCGTACAAGGCCTCAAATGGTGCCATGTCAATACTGGACTGGTAACTATTATTATACGCGAACTTCACCTGTGGCATAAACTGAGTCTAGTTACCCCCAAAATATAATACACATGTACAGAGCATATCCTCTAGTATCTGTATCGTCCTCTCAGTCCGTCCGTCTGATTGAGGATGGAATGTCGTGCTAAACGATAATTGAGACCCCAGAGCCTCTTGCAAGCTTCTCCAAAATCGTGACGTGAATCGCGGGTCGCGATCTGACACGATAGATACAAGAATCCCATGAGAACGAACTATCTCCTGAATATAAATCTCTACTAAATGGCTGAGGGAATAGTTGATTTTGATAGGGAGAAAATGGACGGACTTAGTCAACCAGTCTACTATCACCCAAATCGCATTCTGGCCATGAGATGTTGACAGCAGCCCTGAAACGAAGTCCATGGATATATGATCCCACTTCCACTCCGGGATAAATAGCGGTTGTAACTGACCCGCTGGCCTCTGGTGCTCAAATTTTACCTGCTGGCACGTCAAACACTAGGCTACATACTCAAAAATCTCTCTTTTCATACCACTCCACCAATAAAACTCTCGTAGATCCCTATACATTTTCGTACTGCTGGGATGAACTGTATACAAAGATCTGTGAACCTCATCTAAAATAGTCCTTCTAATGTCAGCATCAACAGGAACACACAGTCTGGAATGGAACCGCAAAGTTCCGTCATCTGAAATGCATAATTCCTTTCCCTGACCACTCTACACTCTGTCCATTACCTTTACCAATTCTAGATCTTCCTTCTGAGCAGCTTTAATTCTTTTTTGCAGCGTAGGCTGCACCACTAAACTGGCGATACATACTGGAATATTACTTTCTATCAATTCAATGCCAAGTCTCTCTAAATCCATCATGATCGGATGCTGGATCTTCATAGCTGTCAATGCTGATTCTCCAGATTTCCTACTTAGTGCATCAGCTACCACATTTGCTTTCCTTGGGTGGTAACTGATAGTATAATTAAAATCTTTAATTAACTCTAATCACCTTCTCTCCCTCATATTCAATTCCTTCTAAATGAAGAAATACTTCAAGCTCTTATGGTCAGAGAAAATCTCGCACTGCTCGCTGTATAGGTAATGCCTCCAAATTTTCAATGCATGTACCACTGCAGCCAACTCAAGATCATGGGTAGGGTAATCCTTTTCATATTCTTTCAACTGCCTAGACACATATGCCACTACCCTGTCATACTGCATCAACACACAGCCAAGTCCCTTTAAGGACACATCACTGTAAATAGTATACCCTTTACCCCCAAACGAGATGATCAATACTGGCGCTGTAACTAGCCTCTACTTCAATTCTTGAAAACTCCGCTCATAGTTGTTGTCTCATTCAAATCTGGCATTCTTCCTAGTCAGTCATGTCAGAGGCCCTGATAAAACTGAGAACCCCTCAATGAAATGACGGTAATAACCAGCTAACCCTAAGAAACTCCTAATCTCGTGTACGTTCCTCGGTCTAGCCCAATTCACTACCACCTTAATCTTACTAGGATCTATAGAAATTCCGTCTCTTGAGATAACATGCCCCAAAAATACAACTTTCTCGAGCCAAAAGTCACATTTTCTAAACTTGGCATACTGCTTCTTTTCCCTGAGCATCTGCAAAACCTGCCTCAAATGTATCTCGTGCTCCTCATAGCTCCTTGAATAAACCAGTACATCATCAATAAAAATAACAACAAACTAATCTAAATATGGATGAAAAATCCTATTCATCAAATCCATAAATATCGTAGGAGCATTCGTCAGGTTAAATGGCATAACGAGGAACTTGTAATGCCCATACCTGGTCTTAAAAGCTGTCTTCGATACATCCTCTGCTCTCACCTTTACCTGATGGTAACTTGATCTGAGGTCAATTTTAGAATATACCCGTGTACCCTGGAGCTAATCAAATAAATCATCAATACAGGGTAGAGGATACTTGTTTTTGATAGTCACTTTATTAATTTCTTTGTAGTTTATGCACATCCTCATAGACTCATCCTTCTTTTTCACAAACAGCACTGGAACTCCCCACGAAGATACACTAGGTCGTATGAAGCTCTTATCAAGCAAATCCTGCAACTAATCTTTCAGTTCTGTCAACTCTGTTGGCACCATTCGGTACGATGCTTTAGAGATCGGTGCTGTACCTAGAAGTAGATCAATAGGGAAATCTACCTCACGATCAGGTGGTAGACCCGGTAATTCATCTGGGAACACAACCGTAAATTCTTTTACCACAGGTGTATTGGTAAGTTTTAATTCATTTTCTGACATTTCCTTCATAAAAGCCACAAATCCCAAATAGTCATTTTAGAGTAGCCTCCTTTCCTGAACAGACCTTCCGAGGTAAAGCTTGCACTCGTCACCTTGTAAATCTGAATTCTGGTTTCCCTGGAGATCTGAATATCACTTCCCTTGCACGACAATCTATAATAGTAGAATTAGCTACTAGCCAATCCATGCCGAAGATGATGTCAAGCCCGTGCATATCCAACACCACCAAATCAGCAAATAAAATTCTCCCCTGAACATCAACTGAATAACCATAAAGTATCCTACTACATCTCACCGCTGACTAGGTCGGTGTAGCCACTAATAACCCGACATCTAATGATCGTGTTTCAACCCCACACAATTTAACACATCCCAAGGACACAAACGAGTGTGTGGCACCAGAATCAAAAAGTGCAATAACTTTAAATGAAAACATATTAATCGTACCTATCACCACGTCACCGGCTGTCTCAGCATCACCCGACGTCAAAGCAAAAACCCTGGCTGGGGCCATATTCCTCTACTGGCCTCCACGTGGCGCCTAGTAGCCTCCTCGAGCAGGAGCAGGAGCAGCACCAATATGTGTCGAACACTCCCTTATCATATGTCCTGACTCCCTGCACCTGTAGCAGACATCTCGCCCGGCACGACACTCCCCCAGGTGTCTCTTCCGCCAAGATGGGCAAGCTGGAGATGGCTGCACACCCTGGAAACCGTGATTCCCGGTCTCTAGTCTCTATAATAGCCATCTCTCTTCCATGAAGCATGACCGACTCCCTGCTGGGAACCGGAAGGTGTGGATCTCTTCTTCTGCCTCTGCTCCTCGGCCTCCAATTGATCACCAATTTCTTCTTTAGTGGCTCGGTCAACCAGCTCGGCGAAGTCCTGCAACTTCAATATCGATACCTACTTATATATTTCTCTCCTCAAGTCTCTTTCAAACTGTCGTACCTTCTTCACCTCATCTGGAATGATGTACAGGGCGAAGCGGGATAACTCGATGAACCTTACTGTGTACTGCTGTACTGACAGCTGTCCCTGCTTCAGATTCAAGAACTCTTCAATCTTAGCCTCCCTGGACAAGGCTGGAAAAAACCTGTCGAAAAATATTTCTTTAAATCGTTCCCACATCATCTCCATAGGTAGAGTCCTTTGTTGCTCTAATAATCTCACCGCCGACCACCATCTCTCGGCCTCTCCAGTCAGTTTATATATGGAAAATAGTACCTTCTGCTCCTCTGAACACTGCAGTACTGCAAACACTTTCTCTATCTCATACACCCAGTTTTCAGCGACTACAGGATCCATTCCCCTTGAGAAAGATGGAGGATTCATCTTTATGAACTTGTTTATCGAACTACTGTGGCCTACCGATGAACCACTCTGTTCCCTCGAACTCTTGGAAATTTTTGCAATAACCTGCTGCGGCACGCTGCGTAAAATGGCATCTGAATCACTAGCTGCAATGCCTGAGGGTCCAGCACCCTCACTCCCACTAGCGTGGGCACTACTACCACCAGGTTCCATCCTAAAAACAAGTAACTTAACTCAGAACCCCTTTTCTACTTATATCACCCAACTCATATAATATATTCTCCTAATTAATTCATCTCTTTTGATCTTAATTCAAGGTTCAATCCTGCAACCTAGATACCCAACCCGACGATAGTTTACCATGAATTTTCTGAAATCGTCACCCCAGCAAAATCACACAAACCACCACAGAGGTCCAGCATCTAGACTACAAAATCAGACCACCAATTCCCTTATTCTATATTCTGGTATTATTACTACTGCATTCTAGAGTCTGCAGAACCTAGTATCCTAGGCTCTGACACCAAACTGTAACGTCCTCAAAATCCTTAATATAGAATGTAACATAATAAATGGAAAAGTCAATCTAAACCTGTGGGTAGCGAGGACACCTGTCAATCACAGCGGAAACCTAAGCAGCAATAAATATAAAATCTTAAACATCCAACCATAAAACATAATACCAGAGTTTACTACATCATCAAAATATTGTATTTATATACAACCTCCAAAAAGTGAAAATAACACTAGGATCATATAACAAAAATCTCCTGATCCTAAATCAAAACTTACCCTTATAGTAGGGAAGCTCAACTCACTTAACGGCGGCCACGACCCGCCGGTCTCTCAGGGTTTCCTAAAAATCATTTAATGTTCGGGGGTGAGACACTTCTCAGTAAGAAAAAATAAACTAAATACAACTGTGTGGCAACATGAATATTTAAGGCAATTATACATATACAATACATTTCATATATCTGTAAACATTCATCATATCATATTGAATAATCATATATTTTCATATTTTCTAATAAATCATATCGTACATGAAACATCGATTATAACTCATAATACTGAAAACATACTCAGGATGACTAGCTAGCTAATGTCATGTATTACCCCCCATGACGGGTTGTGCAGCCTGAAGGCGGGACCGGACAATAGCTGGCCGACCACTGCCGAGTCAAAAATGTCTGTAAGTACGATGGGCCCGCCACACCCTAGTATGGATTGCCAGGTGGATGTCCAAACTCTACTAAAAGCCACATCGACTATCCATCTCCCACCCCGTCGTGGGGTGGTTAGCACTAATCTGAACATAGATATCTGATTTACAAGCTACGGTACCGAGCTCCTGAACTGAACTAAACTAACATCCGGGTTCTGATAACATATAGTACATGATAATATATAATATTTCATAATTTTCATAAATATGGCCTCGCGCCAAAGATTTCATAAATATGGCCTCATGCCGATCGTTTTATAAATACGGCCCACGCCAAAATCATATATAAATACGGCCTCATGCCGAAATCATTTCATATATGTATATCATTCTGAAAGTAATCAATTTATCATGTATTTTCAACATCATAATGTACTGTATTCTTTCATAACTTCTCAAAACTTATTTCATTTGTATCATTGTCATATCATGATATTCTTCTATGTAAAATAATATTCATGCCACACATTTGCTGTATAAAACCATACATTGTATTCTAAAAATCATAATTTCTGGCATCTCATACATAGATATATATACATTTCAACATAGTAACAGTATTTCCCAAACGTGCATTTCCTTCGTAATATACAAATATAATACATGCTTTCCTGAAAATGACTTTTCTCACAAATAATAATAATTTGCATGAAAATAACTGTTTTAGTTTATTCCCTTACCTGACTACTGAGAAAGCCCCCAAAATATTCTGGTCTAACACCCATAGGATTTCCCAATCAATACCCTAAAAATGAAAACTCCAGTACTAAACTTCAGTATTTTCACGTGTATATCATTTCCTATAACTACCGTAAGACCAAATTTGGCTTAAAAAGTTTTACCTCAACTCAGGGATGATTTCCAACTTATTTTTACCAATGATCCACTCTAGAAGATTTGGAGAGAACTTCCCCAGGAGCGTCATGGTGGCTTTAGATCGTCGAACCAGAGGAAATTCGGCCCGAAATCGAAGAGAAAAGAGAGAGAGAAACCGAAGGGGGAGAGAGAGAGTGAGAGTTTTCTTGATGTTAAAGTAAAAATCTGGATTTTTGATATTTATAAGACTAGATTTGTCGACGAGCCATGTCATATCGTCAACGACTCCTTTAATGATTTCGTCAACGAAACCCACTCCTCGTTGATGAAATTCAAACTATTCCAAAACCTCTCTCGGTATTTTCTCGTGGATGAAACTTGACTTCGTCGACGAGGCCCTCTTATGCCCTCGTTGACGAATCCCCTGTGTTCGTCGATGAGGCCTCTGATAATTTCCCTTCCTCTTTATTATTTAAAATGCCATTTTTATTCGGGTTGTCACAGAAGCTCTATGCCAAGTTTAGCAAGTGTGAGTTCTGGCTTGAGAAGGTAACATTTTTAGGCCACATGATCTCAGGGGACGGTATTTTAGTGGATCCTAGCAAGATCGATGCGGTGGTAAGTTGGGTCAGGTCAAGGAATGTGCAGGAAGTCAGGAGTTTCTTGGGACTGGCAGGTTATTACCGTCATTTTGTTAAGGGGTTTTCGGCTTTTTCCGAACCACTTATGCGATTGTCTAAGAAAAATGTCAGGTTTGTGTGGGACGAAGAATGCGAGCAGAGCTTCCAGGAATTAAAGCAGCGGCTCATCACTGCACCAGTACTGACGATTCCATCGGGAGGTGATGGTTATGTTATCTACAGTGACGCGTATTTGAAAGGACTTGGGTGTGTACTGATGCAGCATGGTAGGGTGGTAGCATATGCGTCCAGGTAGTTGAAAGAGTATGAAAAGAACTATCCTACTTACGATTTAGAATTGGCTACGGTTGTACATGCACTGAAAATCTGGAGACATTACTTATATGGTGAGAGGTGTGAGATATTCTCTGATCATAAAAGTCTAAAGTATTTCTTCACACAAAAAGAATTGAACATACGGCAGAGGAGGTGGTTGGAACTTATCAAGGATTATGACTGTACCATCAATTACCACCCAAGTAAAGCAAATGTGATGGCTGATGCTTTAAGTCGTAAATCAGGAGACACAGCACAGCTAGCAGCGGTAGTTCAGCACCTGATTCAAATGGACTTGGAAAGACTCGGTGTGGATTTAGTGGAGGATGATCCTTAGGCGTTTATTGCCAGTCTGGTTGTACAACCCACATTATATGAAAAGATTAAAGCTATTCAAAGGGATGATCCAAAATTGGCAGAAGTGATTGTCAGAGTACAGGATGGTCAGGGAGAAGAATTTAGCATTTTTGATGATAGGGCTCTGAGATTTCGCACCAGATTGTGTGTGCCTGCAGATGACAGCATCAGGAAGACGATTTTATAGGAGGCACATAGATCTTTATACACTGTCCATCTAGGTATCATGAAAATGTATAGGGATCTGCGGAAGTACTTCTGGTGGAGTGGCATGAAAAGGGAGCTAGAAAAATTTGTGCGGTAGTGTTTGACGTGCCAGCAGATTAAAGCTGAGCACCAAAGACCAGCTGGTCAATTGCAGCCACTTTTCATTCCCGAGTGGAAGTGGGACCACGTATCCATGGATTTTGTTACGGGGCTACCGCCGGCACCGCATGGTCAGAATGCCATCTGGGTAATAGTTGATAGGTTGATGAAGACAACGCACTTTCTTCCCGTTAATATTAGCTACCCTATAAACCGGCTAGCAAAGATATATATATATATATATATATATATATATATAGGAGATTGTTTGACCCCATGGAGTGCCGGTATCCATAGTCTCGGACCGTGATCCACGTTTTACATCACAGTTCTAAAGGACTTTGCAGAAGGCATTAGGGACTCAACTAGCATTTAGTATCGCTTTGCATCCTCAGACCAATGGTCAGACAGAGAGAACAATTCAGGTATTAGAAGATATGTTTCGTGCCTGTGTGCTATACTTGGTAGGTAGTTGGATTCAGTTTTTCCCGCTAGTTGAATTTGCTTATAATAAGAGTTATCAGACTAGCATCGGCATGGCACCCTACGAGGCATTATATGGTAGGAGATGCCAATCTCCTATTTTTTGGAATGAAGTAGGCGAAAGGTGAGTTTTGGATCCAGAGATAATTCAGCAAGCGTGTGATAAAGTCCGACTTATTCGAGATAGGATCAGTGTAGCGTAAAGTCGGCAGGAAAGCTACGCGGATACTCGCCGCCGAGAACTGAAATTTAAAGTGGGTGATCATGTATTTCTGAGAATAACTCTACTGAAGGGGATCCTAAGATTTGGGAAGAAGGGTAAGTTGAGCCCTAGGTTTACTGGCCTATTTGAGATACTTGAGAAGATTGGGTCAGTAGCCTATCAGTTGGCCTTACGGCTTTCTCTATGTCGAGTTCATAACGTGTTTCATGTTTTCATGCTAAGGAAATACATCCCAAATCCTTTCCATATCATCAGCCATGCAGAACTGGAAGTTAGTGAGGCTTTAGCATATGAAAAAGTTTCAATACATATTTTAGATAAAAAAGATCAGGAATTACGCAATAAGAAGATACCGTTAGTAAAAGTCCTGTGGAGGAATCACGCAATTGAAGAAGCTTCGTGGGAGCTTGAAAGCGAAATTAGACAGAAATATCCTCACTTGTTTAGTGGATCATAGCAGTGATGTATAATTAAAGTAATAGTAATTTTATTTTATTTAGCATAGTGGAATTGTAATGTAGTGTATGGAATAGGTAGTATTTTGGTTTTGGGGGAATTTTCTTTTATAGTTGTAATCTCCTAGAACTACCTATGTAACCACAGTATTCTTCCGCCATAAGTGAGGGTAGGTAATAAAATAAGTAAACCATTTTCCTTTAAGGGATGATGAATTATATAAACAGTAAATTTTGAGGGTGAAATTTTATAAGGAGGGGAGAATGTAGTGACCCAAAGAATAATAATATTTTAAATAATAAAGAGGGATAGAAATCGAAACAGTAATAGGAGGAGGTAGTCGACGACAACACACTTTGGGAAAAATACCCCAATAAATTTATCAAGGCTTTGCCAACGAATACAGGGGATTCGTTGACGAGGGTAAGCAGGATCTCGTCGACGAGGGCGAGCTTCATTGAAGAGAAAATACCGAGAGAAGAATTTGGGCGACTCTGAATTTCGTAGACGAAGGGCAAGGTTCGTCGACGAAATTACTTAAGGACTCGTCGACGAGATGACGTGGCTCGTCGACGAATCTCGCAGTATAAATAGTGAAAACTCGGATTTTTATCCTATTTCAGCATAAACTACCCTCTCTCTCTCTCCCTCTCTCTCTCTCTCTCTCTCTCTCTCTCTTTTCTCTCTCCTCTACGGCCCTTCCCCCTTCTTTCTTCAATTTCGGCCCCTTCAGTCGCTGAATCGACAATCTGAAGCCACCATGACACTCTAGGCGAAGTTCTCTTCAAATTTTCTGGGGCAGATCATCGGTGGGATTGAATTGGATTGCATCCCAAATTCAGGGTAAAGTCTTTTAGTCAATTTTTGGCCTTTCGACAGTTGTAGGGAATGATGTAAGCAAAGAAATATTGATATTCTATTATGAAAAATATTATTTTTAGGGTGTTGAGTGGAGAACCCAGCAAGTGTAGGACTCGTCTTAGTAGGAGAATTTTAGCAGGAATCGGGTAAGGGAAATATGTTATGCTAAGCAATTTTATTATGTTCCGTATAAACTATACATTTTTATCATATGATTATTCATTAGAGATTTATACAGTTTATTATTTATGTATAATATGTTTAAAGTTTCTGTGTGGCTTGGGAATATGAGTATGGTAAAGAAACATGTTTTACAGTATTTCAGGATATGTTTTATAGTAATTACAGTACCATGATTATACAGTTTACAAAACCATGATTATACAGTTTTCAGTACCATGACTTACACAGTTTACAATACCATGATTTTACAGTTTACAATACCATGATTATACAGTTTTCAGTACCATGACTTACAGATTACAGTTTAGTTTAGAAATACAGATGATACAGTTACAATTTATTATAGTGTCATGGTTAATATAGTTATTACAGAATCATGGTAAAACAAATAGTTGTATATATATAGAGATATATTATATAGTATCAGACCCTGCTGGACCATACAGTTACAGAGCACGATATCGTAGTTACATATAGTTTACAGAGTGCAATAACCTATTCAGATAATATGTGGTAGTAGGTCGATCGTATAGTGCCCTAGACATGGACAGGCTCCCCATCAGATATGGGTTGAGGAGGGCAGATCATACCGAGGGAGTATATTGGTTTACCTTAGTCAGCCAGCCAGGGTAGATCCTACCTATGGGCTTCACAACCCTGTCATGAGGGGTTAAATCATGACACACAGTTATCCACAGGGAAGTTTTCAGTTATTATTATGTATATACAGATTTACAGAGACCGGGAATATACTTATGTACGTTAGAAGTATTTTAAATAATAACCTAAAATACAGATATGTTAAGCAATATGGAAATGGTGGTGGTTTCTATTACTTGTATTTACAGATCGAGTTATAAATGATTTTATAGAAACATATTTTCATAATATTGTAACTCATCTGCCACACACTAGCAATAGCATATTTCGTCTTACTAAGCGTTGGCTCATCCCAATTATTTTAACATTTTTCAGGTGATCCAGGTAGGCGAGCAAATTAGGCTTGTAGACAGAGGTGCCTCAGTACTGCCCTGTCAGTTGAGAGTGAGTATATTTTTGGGGGTATTTTTGTATAGTCCTCACCAGTGAGGATATTTGAGAAACATGTTAGCACTCTGGTATTGTATATAGTTTCATATGGTTATGTTTACTTAATTTCTGCTTCTCGTTGCTTAGGTTGATGGTTGGGTTTAATCCAGTATGGTATTAGAGCATGTTAAATGTCATAGTATTAAAAAAAAAAACCTAGTTAAATAGCAGGTCATTACAATGAGTACAATTTTAATTGGCATGAATGAACAGGTTTTGTGTAATACTAAATTGTAACGACTATGAGCTGAGATTAGATATGACGGCTGAGGTCGGGTAATGATTGATGGTTGGGGGCTGATGTTAGTAAACAGTATATGATAGATATTCCACAGAATTACGAACAGTTTATGTTTTGTACAGTTTTTTAAAAATGAATTATGATTTCAGTTTTATGATGTAAATTGTCATATATGATTTTATAGCCCTGTGAATATGATGTTATGTTATGAGATAGTGCAACCACACATCTTAGAGAGAGTGTTGGTATTGGATAGTATATTGAAGACCTGGGTAGTACTCCCCGATGTAGAATCTAGGGCCCCATCCGATGTAGAATTCTAGGTGACCCGCCTGATGCAGAATTCCGAGTATAGGGTAGGCACAATCATACTTACTACTTAGTTTGACTTTGCTATAGTTGGCCGACTATATGCTAGGTCTAGCTTGCGGGTCGCAGAACCCGTAATGGGAGGAAGCATGTCGCAATAGTATGTGAACACGTGACAACACTAATTCAGCAGTTCAGTTGTATCTTATAGGCATATATTGACATATTTACTATAGAATGGGTTGTATTGAGCCAATAGTATTTTATTATGAAATTATGGGTTTGTCGACAAATATATTCCAGTACTATTTTTAGAATGCCAGTTAAATATATTTAAATGTTAACAATAATATGTGTACATGACAACTTATGCTAGCCACACACTGATAATAATATAATCCGTCTTACTGAGAGGTGTCTCACCCTATTATACAAATCATGTTTCAAGTCCTTCGAGGAGGCCTCAAAATTTTCGGGTCCTAGGCAAGATATTCAATGGCTTATATAGTGAGCAGGCCCTGTATACACCTATATATATGTATTTACAATTACATTTATGGCTATAAAGATTTATAAATATTTTACAGTTTTTCAAATGCATGTTGAAGTTATAAATATTAAAGTTTATTGGTACGAGATTATAATGCATTAAAATTCATCTTAACCACACACTAATATAATCTCATTTACTTACTAAGCGTTGTCTCACTCCATTCATTTTCCCACCCTACAGATAGTTGCGAGGAACATGTTGAAACTCAGGCTAGGGGAACTCATGGGCGGGATTAGAAAGAGAAACGGTTGCATATATAATAAATATTGTCGTAGTACTAGTTAGAGTTGTAATTAGGCATTGTGTTTTGAAAGTTTTAAAAGTTTGAAATTTTGAAGTTTTAGGAAACTTCTGTAAATATGGTTATTTAGTACTTTGGTATGAGTGTATTCGAAATTTTATTTGCCTCCACTAGTAATATTTATAGAAAGTCGCACACCAAGCCCCACCGGGCTTGGGGCGCCACACCTTTCCTACTCCAATTTCATTCCACAAACCAAATGGGGTGTTATTATTTGCTAGGTTGCCTTGCAAAGGGCTCAATCCCCTTCATTTTTTGGCAACACAATTCTAAATAATCTAAAATCCTTAATTCTATCACTTAACCCGAGCGATCTGAAAGTAATTGCAATGTGTAGTGTCAACTTTCAATTAATAAGCATTTGGGAGCATAAATTTCATGCCTTAAATTTAAATAAATTTAGTATAATTTTATAGCACATTTTATCTAAATACATACAAATTCAAATTTAGTGTTTGAATTCTTTGCTTCAAAGCCTAAAATGCAACTAATTAATAAATTACACTAAGATATATATATATATATATAAGTTTTGAACAAGTAATAAAAAACCCCAAACCATATACAACAAGAAAAATACTTAGAAAAATGGAAAGGTGACAAGCTATGTGTGGTATTATTGAAGGGCATGTGTAGGGGTGTGCAATCGGTCGGTTCGATCAATTCAGCCAACTAACTTAATTAAACAAAAAAATTTGGTTAATTATATATCATAACCGAACCAAAAATTGAATAATCAATTTTACCGAAATATAAAATCGAACCGAGCAAAATTAAAAATTAATCGAATCAAATCGATCGAATTTGATCGGTTATTTTGGTTAGTTCCATTTTCACCAAATTATGCACACTTTTAGGCATGTGAGAAGAAGAATGAGAGATTGTTTGGTTTCGACATTAGACTATACTTGAATGTGTATAAAATTAAAAATGGAATGGTTTCTGATTTACATAGATGACAAATAATATTTTACAAGAAAATTTATATAAAAGATTTGTAATAGTTGTTTCCACAAGAAAACCTAATTAAGAAATTTGATAACATGGTCAAATTTTATCAAGTCTGAATTGTTGCCTAAATAGTTCCTTTGCCTTTCAAAAATGATTTTTTCCAAAAAAATTAATTAATCATAATTTTTAATAGTTAAAAAAATTTTAAAAATCATAAAAAAAAAAAACTTATACACAAATTAGGTAAACATCTAATAATTTCGAAGGTTATTATATACTTGTAATACTTTTTCACCATGACATTTCTTTACTATTTAATCATCACAATCAGACAAAAGGAGATCTGGTCATGTCGAAGATTACTATATAAATCATATTTTATTGATACTAAATAGTTGCAGCCTAAATCCTAATGTTAAAACATGCTCTACCTCCAAAATTATTCACTATACTAAGTAGGTGTGACTGCCATGGAGGTCGTTGTGGTTAAAGCCCAACATGTTATGTGTTCCAACTTCTTCTTCTTTAGGGGAAAACAATTATTGCAGTCATAATCATTGGTAAGTAGGGGTGGGCATAATTCGGTTTTAACTGAATTAATCGACTGAATTTGGTCGGTTTGGTTCTATTAATTTGTGGTTTGATTCAGTTCGATTTCAGAATGGGGTAAATTCAGGTATTCGGTTTTCGATTCAGTTATAGGGAAAATGTAATTCAGTTAATTGAATTATTCAAATTTTATTTAATTAATTAGTAAATAGAAATTATTACATTTTATGATTTTAGGTTAGGGTTTCAAACTTCCAATGTTCCATTCGGTTATTCCCAAATTCCCTTCCCATTCGATCATTCCCATTTCTACATACAAATTATACATTCATATTTTTTTTATAATTAATTTTAATTTTATTATGTTAAATTCGGCTAACCGAATTATCCGATAATTTGATTCAGTTGGGTATAGTTTAGTTAAAGATCTCAATTCGGTCGGTTCGGTTATGGGGTCGGGTTAATTGAAAAAATTTGGTTAATTTGGTTAATTGGCCAAATTGGCTGAACGACTGATTGCACACTCCTATTGGTAAGGCCCTTAACGCCCGACATCTTGAGCTATTAATTGCCTCCTAATATAGATATATATATTTTATGTTATTGTAACAATCCAAATTTTCTAACCATTTTTTTTCCTGTCAAGCCATATATCATAACTTTGATACCTTGTATATAAATATTTGACATCATCACGGTCCAGTGTGGATGTCGTGGTAACATGTGCATTCCATGTATATTACCTATGCTGCGGAAAAATATAATATCCAAACCATATCCCATAATACACAATACCAGAGTACTAAAGATCCACCTATAAATATATACACACATGTACATCATTTCCCAAAAATCCCAAAATATTAAGGGCTCTACTACTCAGCCCGAGACTCACCCCAAAACTATGCTGAGTTAGCCGCCTCCTCTATCTCTGAGTCGGCCCTGCACGTCTGTCTGGGTTACCTAAAATATTTATAATGTTGGGATGAGACACCTCTCAATAAGGAGAAATATATTACCACCAGTGTGTGGCACATGAGTCTGTACATAAAACATAACATTTATTTAAAACTATAAATGAGATATCATGTAAAAGTATCTGTACTATAGCCCACATCAATGTCATTTAAAATACAGTAATTATATGTTAATAATTCAAACATACTACTATCTATAATGTTTAATCTCTGTTTTCTGTGTATACTATATATATACATAATTCTGAAAACTTCGCTGGATGACTGTATGTCATGATTTAACCCCTCATGATAAGATTGTGCGGCCCATGGGCGAGACTGAACACTAGTTGGTCTACCAGTGCTAGCCTAACTGTATTTATCTGTATCTATAGCACGAAAGGTCCGCTCCACCTGGTCCGGATGTCAGGGAGCTCTATACTCTACCTGTGGCACAATCGGCAATACCATACTCTATCTGAGACATATGGTTGCACTGTCTATACTATATAGCTACGGTACCATACTCTATAAACTTCTCTGTTCCATCAGGGTCTGATACTATATAATACTGTTTCTATACGATATCTATCTATTTTAGCATGATGTTGTAAATTTCTGTATTAACCATGACACTATAATATATCTGTATATCTGTATCAACTGTATTTTTGTATGTCATGGTTCTATGCTCTATATAACATGGTTTTGTAAAACACTATATAATCGTGGTTCTGTAAAATACTGTATAATCATGGTTCTGTAATATACTGTATGATCATGATTCTGTGAAATACAGTATATCATAGTTCTATATATATATATATATATATATATATATATATATATATAAAACTGTATATGCTGCATATCATTATGCTGTGAAAATTAAATAATCATAATTCTATAGATCTGTATTAAATTCTGTAATATTCCAGTATTTCTCATGCCACACAAACTAAATAAAACTTAATAAATATCATCTGTAATACTGTATTGTAACGCCCTGAACCCTTAAACCCGAACCGGTGCGTTATTCCTGAAAATCCTTATATTCCATAAATAAATACGCAGCGGAAACATAACTATGATCCTCAATTATAAAAGTAATACCATAGTTTACTATTTCTATCCATAATCTATAATAACCATTCATCACCTACATTCACATATTTATACATATTTCCAAAACATAGCCTACAACTTCTAGTATTCACAACTCAGAAGACTTAAAACATAAAACATAAAACGTAACTTATATACATCCTAAAATATCATTAAAATATTTATGCCCTTTCTCTTTCTATAACCAAAAATGCTATAATATCCTCGAGCTCTCTAAGCTCGATCACGTGGAGGTCCTGAAAAAGATAAATTCGTATTCGGGTGAGACACATCTTAGTGAGGGAAAAAACAGTATATATTAAAATAGCGTGGGACTAACATGAGATTTAAAAATAACATATTAATATCATTTGCAAACCATTAACATAAATTCTTAAATCATTTTCTAAACCTAATCATACACATGCAAAATATTTACCCACGAGACTACCCAAGGATAGGGGTGATTACCCACTCATACAAGTAGCACCCCTCTACTCTGATACATTAGGCAATTCAAAGGTCACAACTGAAGCATACCAGAGCACTCACCTTACTCAGTAAACCCTCAAGTGATAAATCAATCTTATACTCACATAGTTCATAAAAAGGTTTACCAGTGAAGGCTTCCGAGAATAGGAAAATCTACCCGCCCATACAAGTAGGTTCCCTCTGCCCTAGTACGTTATGCAGCCTACTGCTACATCTGATACTTACCAGCGCACTCGCCTTTCTCAGCAAACCCTTAGGAAAAGAGTTTACCCCGCCCAAACATAACATGTTCTACTAACATAAATACTACTAATACCACAATACATTATTCTGTCTGTCATTTCTCTGTAATTCACATCTGTTCATGTTCTCAGCTTTAATATTTCATAGCATTTCACTTTACGTAACCTTTCACATTTTACATCGTTCACATTTCACATTTCATATCTATTTAATTCACATTTTCATTTCATTTCATTTTCATTTCATACATTTGTACTATAACTCCTTTTAGTTGTACATCAGTTAGTCCACATAGATATGCGCTAAATCTGCTAACACAACTCCTTTTAGCTGTCATCAATTAGTCTACAACTCCTTTTAACTATCATTGTATACATGGTTGCATTAACAAACACAAGCAGCATAATTCATATCACATTTTCATTCTCAGTGCTTTGCTCACATAACTCGCATCTCATACATATAACATACATTTGCACAAAATTTACATTTACTCATGCCACACAATTTTGCAGTGAAATTCATATATATATATATATTCCTTGTAAATAATCCAACCCACATTTAACGTTCATATACTGAAAATATACCTTTCATTTCTTACATAATTATTCTAAAAATATCATTCACTTACATTAGTTCATTTTCACATATATGTATCTAAATAAACAGCTCTAGGCTCAAAAAACATAATTCAAATGGTTGGCATTTTATACCCACATGAAAACACATATACATATATAAAACACAATCCATCTTCATTTAATTCATGAAAACCTAATTTAATATATATATATATATATATATATTTTCCCTTACCTGACTCGTTGAACTCCACCAACAAGAATCCCAAACTGATGCCTGTGGTGCTCACCCAGACCTTGAATCAAAACCCTAGTTTAATGAGATAAACCCTAAATAACTCATTATTGTAGTAGTTTCTCAACTTATAAACCTCAAATAAACCTTTAAAACCCCAGAAACTCAGAATCCTAACCCTTACCTCAACTTTGGAGCTATTCCTGAAATGCCTAGTTTAGAAATTTGCTCTGCTGGATTTGTAAAGAATCATCCCTAGAACACCGTAACGGCTTCCGATTGTAAATTCGAGTTGAATCTAGACCAAATTTGAAGAGAGAAGAGAGAGGAGACAACTTTAGAGAGAGAAAATTAGAGGAAAATGAATTCCTTTGCATGGAAGCAACCCTAGTTCAATTTATAAACGCTACTGCCACGTGGATTCATTGACGAGAAGGCAAGGTTTGTTGACGAGAAAATGAGTTTGTCGACAAAATTCAGAGTTTGAAATTTACTCTCTTGGGATTTCTTCATCAATGAGGGACTGGACTTCATCGACGATCTCTATGAGAACACTCGTCGACGAAGGTGAAACATTCGTTGACGAGATCTGCTTTCTTTTCTTTAAATTCTCCCCTTTTTCTTATTATCCATTAATCCAAAGAGAAAAAAATGAGAGAGGGGAGAGAAATTCACGAAAAATAAGATCCAAGGCCTATTTATAATCAGGCCTTCGTCGACGATGTCGCGGCGTCCCGGGGGCGCGTGTGCCCCGGGCGGCGAAATTAAAATCATTTTAATATTTTCATGGAAAAACATGGATATCGGAGTCGCCACTAACCTTTAGTGCGGTTAGAACACATGATTACTACCCCGTTAGGGGTAGAATCGGTCTACATTACCAGAGTTGGGGCCGGGAGTTCGGTTACGCGAGGGGAAGATACGAGCACCCCCTACGCGCCCGTTCTTACGAACGGTACCTAATTAATTTGAAATTATCCCTAAGTTAATCTAATAATTCTTTAAATTACTCCTTTTTATGAATTTATGAATACATGTAAAAAAATAAATAAATAAAATAATAAATAAATAAAAATAATATATACATATATACATTCCCTCAGAGCTTAGGGTACGTGATGCCCGAAGGCTCATACCCCTGCAATAAAATCATAGGGATAAAATCGAAAATAATTTACAAAAATACACTCCCAAAATTATTTCAAATCTTATAGGGTTTTTTTCTAAGTATAAAACTACTAGCTTGGGAGGTTTTTGAAATAACAAATAATATATATATATATATATATATATATATATATATATATATAATTAAAGAAAATAGTGAAAGTCAAGTCAAAAATGTTTTTAGAATTTTCTCTTAGTTTTCTATTTTTTTTTCTTTACTTTTCTGTATATCACAAAAATTTCAAATAGCTAATAACAAAAAATAATATACTACTTAAAATATAAATCAAAACCCGTAAATATTATATATCATAATAGTCAAATTTTCAATGATAAGACCCCAAGTATTAATAATCAAACCCTAATGATATACTCTAGAATGGAATTAATCAAACCCTAAAAATTATGTACTTTTTGTAAACATGTAAGGAGATAGAATGAGATTATGGACAATAATTCACATCATGGATCTATTATAAAATATACACAAACTCTAAAATATTAATATACCTTAATATGGAAATGCTGTACATAAATATGGAAAATAAATCAAATTCTTCCAAGTCATATAAAAGTCAAAGAAGTAATATACATTTTATGAAAACCCTTAAGATCAATATTCAATGGTATGGAATCCCTAAAATTAGTACACAATAACAATATAGAGACGGATAAAACACCACTCCAAACCCTAATAACGTAAAATAGTCAAAACCCTAACATAAAATAATAACCAAAATCTTAAATGATAATATCGTGAAAATAATGTAAATAATCAAGAATCATGAACATACATAAATATTACAATCCTAAATAATGAACAATAATACACAAAATCCTTAAATATCCCATAAACAATAATCATGATAAATATCCTAAATACATCAAAAAGCCTAAATATGTCTAGACAATAAAACAAACACCCTAAATAATATGTAACAATTAAAATGATTACAAAAAAAAAATACAACGATAATGTAAGTACTTTAAACAAATATACAATAATATTATATATGTAGTGAAAATCTGAACTTTAACCAATTTCTATAATCAAAACTTTACAATAAAAAAAATATGAACACAAATATTAACCACATGAACAAATATTATTACAGGAAAATAAAAATATTTATTATTTAAAATGCATAAAAAAAAACAAAAAGAATTTAAACATGCATGAATATTATGACCTTAAAATTCCTCCGCAAAAAAAATAAAAATAAAAATAAAAATAAAACATCTTACAATAATGAGAGCAAACCGGTTAATATTTACAATAATAAAAAAAAACAAGATGATAATAAAATTAAATAAATATGTGGATAACTAAACAAAAAAAAATAAACATTTTTACATATATTTGCTGGTGTTTCAGTGTGTGTGTTTGTGGGTGTTCAGTGTATGTGTGTGTGTGTTATGTGTACGTGAGAGACAGGAGGCAGGGGGAGACTCACCGGGGGCTTACCACGGGGGTACCACCGGGAGGCGCCGACGGCGACGGGAGCGAGGGATGGCGACTGTGGCGGGGGTGAGTGGGCTGCTGGGTGGTTGCTCCTGCGGGGACGGCCAGAGGAAATAGTGGCTGTGAGCGGTGTCGCTGGAGGTTGCAGGGAATGCCGATGGTGGGAGGTTTCGCCGCCGGAACTCGCCGCTAGAGTCGCTGCTGCCGGAGGGACCAGTGGCCGGAGCTGGGCTATGACAGTGTTCGGGGTTGTAGAGTAGGGAGCGGCGGCGGCAACTGCTGCAGCGGTGCTCGGATCTTCGGGTGGCCGTGTGGCCCGCCGGTGTGGAGGGTGGCTCGCGGCGGTGCAACAAAAGACAGACTGAAGGGCCGTTTGGGTAAGGGACTGAGAGTGAGGGTGAGGTTGAAACTGAGAGTGAGGGAGAGGCTAGGCTGGAAGGAGATAGAGTGGTGATGGCAGAGGGTCTCGGCTGGTTCAGTGAGGAACAAGGAGGCTGTGGAGGATGGAGAGAGAGTGGTAATGTGGTTAGAGGTGGTTTGGTGTTGCAGCGATTGCAGAGGATGGCCGGAGTGGAGGTTGCTGGAAGAAGAAAAATTTCATTTGGCTCTCTGCGTGATGCTGTGCAGCGCGCCCCCCCCCCCCCCCCCCCCCTTTGAGAAGCCAAAAGAGACCTTTTATAAAAAAAAATTTAGAAACCCTACTTCTCTTTTCCTTTTTTGGTTTTTTGTATTTTATGGTATTTTTATTTTTTTTGGAAATAATATATACTACTATTATGGTAATAAGGAAATAATAATACTAATGAAAAATAATAATAATAATAATAATAATAATAATAATAAATAAAATAATAGTAATAATAGTAATCCTAAAGATAAAAATACTAATAATAATAATAAAAATTAAAAATAATGTCAATAATAATGAAAATAATAAATAATAATAATAATAATAATAATAAAAAACAATATAAATAGAAATAAAAATAAAAGTAATAATAATAATACTAATGAAAAATAATAATAATAATAATAATAAAAAATAAAATAATAGTAATAATAGTAATCCTAAAGATAAAAATACTAATAATAATAATAATAATTAAAAATAAAATAAATAATAATGAAAATAATAATAATAATAATAATAATAATAAGACTAATTAATAATAATAATAATAATAAGGATAATAAAAATACTACTAATAATAGTAAAATAATAATAGTAATAAATATATTGGGCTTGGGTAAAAATGGGGTGTCTACAGACGAGACACGTGGGTTCGTCAACGAAGCCAAGAAGAACATTTGTCGACGAGGTCAAAATGTTCGTCGACGAAGCATTTAAAAACCTAAATTTTCCTTACACTTGGAAATTCCTCGTCAACGAGACACGTGTACTTGTAGACGAAACCCAGAAGGATATTCATCAGTGAGGAGAACAAATTCGTCGATGAGTCCCTGCTTGATGCCCTTTTTAAATTTATTTTCCCTTTTTTTCCCCCTTTTACCTTTTATTTATTTCCTTTTATTTTTTTGAGTTCGGGTTATTACATTCTCCCCTCCTTAAAATAATTTCGTCCCTGAAATTCATTAATTTCATATTTTCACATTTTTAAGAACTAGCTAACCACATTCATACATTTCAATTAATTCTAACATATGCAGCATCAAATCACTAAAGTCAAACAAGATTATTACTGATGCAAACCTTTAGCATTGTCCCCCTCTACTGTACCAGGCATATAAACACGCGCCGGGCCGCCGCTGCCACGAGGCACCAGGTTGTTCCTCCAATTATGATCTGGAGTAGGTATATTGTTCGGAGGTTCTCGACACTCTCGGGCTATATGGCCACACTTGTCACATCTATAGCAGACAACACCCCTACCCCGACATTCTCCCCAATGCCTTTGATTGCATCTAGAACAGTGGGGGTGTGACGAATCACCCCGTTGTCCTTGATCATTCTTTTTTGATTTCTGACTTGTAGTATCTCTATGTCCCCTCCACGACCCCTATCTGAGATTTGCTTGGGGTCTGGGAGACATGGGTCTCCTTCTTCGTTCTAAAACTTTTGCACCTCTCTGCAGACTCAACTCTACAACGATGGCTTTATCCACCAGTTCTGTGAAGTCCTGTATCTGCAAACACGCCATATGCTCATGAATCCTATGATTTAGGCTGCTTTTGAACCATCTTGCCTTTTGATATTCATCTTAACCTTCAAATTCAAATTCCAATTTTTAGTCTCTCTGTTTGGAAACATCACCATTGATGGATTTACCGTGATTTTCTAAAACCGTTGACTGATTCAGAAAATCACAAAAAGTCTATCAAAGGATTTCTACCTCCAGGCTACAAAACAAAACTCAAACTCTTATTAGTACCTTAATTTACCCATTCTTACCCTTATCCAACTCAAACCTATACTTTGATATTAATCTTCCTAAAGTTTGCATAATCTATAACCTAAAGTTTTGATACCAACTGTAACGCCTCAAGCCTGCCAAGTGGGGCCCATGGTGTTACGAGACCAATCATACATCTCTAATACTGAAATTAGGAATAGCTTCCCAAGAGGGGGGGTGAATTGGAATCTTTTTGATTTTGATAATTTTTTAATCTTTCTCTTAAGATACTAAAGAAAACACAACAGATAACTAATAATCACACTTTAGAATACTTGTAATTTAAATCAACAAGACAATCAACAAAGCTGAAATAATTCAATCATTCAATCAAGAATATTTTTACTTTTGCTAATTTCCCTATGGATGTTTATCACCTTCTTTGAATAAGCTTTTTGTATGTACTTCTCTTGATCAAGATTTCCGCAAATTAACCAATGTACTCCCTTTTGGGTTTCTGCAAAAGGTTAATCGAAATGTACTTTCTAAATACCAAGAGTCTTTGTTTCTTTTTCTTTGAAACCTGTGACCTGCACTTTTTAAATCATACAACACAGCAAGTATAGTATGTAAAATAGAGAGAAAGACACAAGATTTTTTACCAGGTTCAACTTCAACATAGCCTACGTCCTCGCCCTTAGCAAAATACCAAAGGTTTCCATTATAGCAGTTCCGTTACCGGGTGGAACAACGCCTTTTTACAACCACTCCTTTGGTTAAGGCTAGAGTCTGCCTTCTCCAAACAATATGCCCTTGTTTGGTAAACATTCCAATGGCCTAGAATCATCCAAAATCTAAAAGAGAAATATCAAAATCTGGTGTACAAGAAAAGCTCACACAAAGAGCAGATTAGTACAAATCAAAACTATGTACTTCAAAAGATAAAATATCAAGAATGAAATAAACTTTTGAAGCTTTTCAAAGAATTCACCAAAATCCTTTTCTCCCGATGAGAAATCAGTAATTCTTCAAGATTTGATGAACAAGAATATCCGAACAATCAGTACTTTCATCTTTGCAAGAGATTGATCAAAAGAAATTTTGAGAGCAATAGAGTTTTGAGAGAATTTCAATGCTTGGAATAATTTTTGATTCACAAGAACCATGTATTTATAGGCTTCCAAGTAGGTTTCCTTGTTGCAAGAGTTTCCTTAAAGAGTTTCCCAAGTTGTTAGAAAATTTGGGGTTCAAACGGCTATAATTTAAAAATAATAGTTTTAAAATTTTTCCCATTGAATAATGTTTAGACATTTGAAGATTCAAGGTCAAACGTCTAAAGTTCCTGAAACTCTTTATAAATAGAATTGGATACAGGGTCAGATGTCTAAAGTTAGGGTTCAGAAGTCTGAGGTTGCAGGTTCAGATTTCTGAAGTCACGAGTTCAGTCGTCTGAACTGCTACTGCAACTCTTTATCTTGTTCTATAAATTCTTCAAACGTCTGTACTTACTCTTTAGACGTCTGAAGTAATTCTTCATATGTCTGAACTGAAAAGTTCAATCATCTGAAGTCTTTACTTCAGTCATCTGAACTGAAAAGTTTAGCCATCTGAGCTATTAAAAATCTGTTTTATAAAATGTCTTTCTTTAAAATTGTTTTGCTCTCTTATGATCTTTATAAAAATTAATTCAATATACTTAAATAGGTACTTAAATCTTTATAATCTCTTATAAAAAGCTTCAAAACATATTTCAAATGATATTTTGGCTTTTGAAATACTTACAAATATGTTTCCTAAGCCTTTATGCTTGAGTTCTCTTTGCTCTTGAGATTCTTTGAATAATTTTCTTGAGCTTCAAATATGTTAGACTCTCTTTGGATCATTGAGAAGTTATCTTCATACTTGATCTTCTCTTAAACCATACTTGAGCTATATTTGAACCTTGCTTTTGAACCACACTTGATCCATATTTCCTGAAACACCAAAAACTCAATCTTGTCAAGTTAAATCATCCTTTGTTTGTTATCACCAAAACCAATTGAAAGACCTCATTAGGCCAACAATCTCCCCCTTGTTGATGATGACAAATAAGGAGTAAAGATAAAAGTTTTATGTAAAATGAACTACTCCCCTTTACTGTGAACATTAACAAGCAAGCCATATATCTATATAAAAAAACTCCCCCTTGCTATAAGCCATAGAAAATTTTAGGTTCATATATCGATGTTAAGTTTATATATAACCAAGGACCAGGTTCTCGTGTAAATTCACATATATTCATAATCAAGTTCACACATGAATCATCAAGATATGTTGTAGTTTATCCATCAAGATCAAGTTCACATATATGTTGCAGTTCATTCATCAAGATCAAGTTCTCATGTATCATTAATCTGTTTAGCCTGAAAGTGTCATTTTACAAAAAACAAGTTCACATGTACGTTTATTTTATCACAAAAACAAGTTCACATGTACATGTACGTTTATTTTATCTTTACTAAAGCACAAGCACTCTTTCTTCTGCTTTGTCATTAGGCAAAAAGAGTAAGACAACTATAAAGATCCATCAAATATAATCAGTACAAAGAGATAATATATATATATATATATATATATATATATATATATATATATATATGTTCCATACAACAAAAAGAAACATTTTAGCAAGAGTACAAACAAGTTGAGATACATAAGGTGTGATTCTTTTAAACAAAAAGTTACATAGGAACCTAAACTAGAGAACTTCTAGCTTTACTAATCTTCTTCTTCAAAGCCATATTCTTTCTCTTCTTCTTCTTCTCCTTCTTCTTGAGTCCCTTCTTCTTCAGTATTTCCTTTATCACCTTCATCTTTAGAATTTCCTTCTTTTTCTGCAGAAGCATCATCATCTCCACTCGGAGGAGTAGAGCTAATGTCCATGGGATCACTACTCTTAGAGGATTTGGCATGATATTTTTCTATATGAGTGACCCATTTGTCAAGTGATGTGACCTTTTCTTTGATATTCTGAAGACCAGTGCGTACTTTAGAAGAAAAACTAGAGAAATATTGTTGAAAAGATAAGAACCAAGAAGGTGTTTATGAAGATGAACCAAGTTCTTGTGTGGAAGAGGATTGAGCAGCTGTTGATACTGGTGCAGAGGCTGAGGCTGAAGCTTAAGCTGCTGTAGATGCAGGTGGTGCATGTGTAGTCCTTGCAGCTTTCAAATACCATTCGGAAGGTCCCTTATCATATCCCATTTTCTTAAGAGAAGTTTCATTAAAAAGATCATATCGAGTTCTTTTTATGAAAAAATCAGAGATATTGGTAATGTTAAGGTGAGTAAAGAGAAGAGTGAGAATTCCTCCATAAGGAAGAATAACTCGATTAGATTCTAGCTTGGTCCACATCCACCTAACAATTAAACTAGCCAAGTCTAGTTTCTTGCCTTTAAGCAAACACCAAAGAACAAAGCATTCGATATAAGAAAGATGATCAAAAGAGCCTTGTTTTGGTATGATATTGTTTGAAACTAGTTTATGGAGAATCTGGCCTTTTAAATTCAGTTGCTTATACAATGGAGGATGTGCAAAATAGACAGGTTCATTTGTCATGATTAATGGAAGAAAAGCTTCAGGAGTAAAGCCTTGTTCAAGGATCCAAGATTGAGCAAACTTAGGACAATTAAATTCTCTTGGAGTTATTTTGAAAACGGGAGATAATATTTTAGAATTCAGCAGTATTTTCTTTCCTTTGATTTCTAAAGAGAAAATCCCATCTTCATATTGCATATTTGCATAGAAAATTTTCACTAAATGAGGAAAACAACCCTTGGGTTGTTGAGTGATAAAATCAAACCATCCAATATCACGAAACAATGTAAGGATATCTAGAAATTCAGTGACAAAGAATGATACATCCAAGACTTTACCTAAGATTGGTTCTACAGAACTCAAAGAATTTTGATAACAGAGTCGAGCTCGAGGAGAAACTAACCATTTATCAATATTTTGAGTTTCCCTCCCTGATGAAGGACATTTGTTCACAGTCTGCTTGATTCGAGGCATGAAGACACAAAGTTTTAGTTACCCTAGATTTCGTGTGATGAATCTGAGTAGAGTAGAGATTTCGGAAAGAAGTGAAAGTGAGGGAAGATGAAGAGTTTAAAGGTTGGATGAATGAAGCAGGGAACTTCAGAGGTCTGAAGTTAGGGTTTAGTATGCTAAAAATATATAAACCCCGCCTTCAGATGTCTGAAGTTTTAAAACCTAGAATTTTAAAAGTCAGTATGAGTTCATATGTCTGAAGTCTTAGGTTCAGTCATCTGAACTCTTCTGCTACAGTGTTCATACATCTGGGGTGTGAACATCAGACATCTGAAGTGCATATAAATTCTGAAATTTTACTTCTAATACACTTCTCTGTTATGGATAAGCCCAAGTTCCCTCCTAATATGTATAAATCTTTCTTCAGTTAGAGCTTTTGTAAATATATAAGCCCATTGATCACTTGTATTTATAAATTCAAGAATTATATCCTCTTTTTAAACATGATCTCTCAAAAAATGATGTCTTATGTCTATATGTTTAGTTCTTGAGTTTGAAATTGGATTTTTAGATATGTTTATGACACTTGTATTATCACACTTTATTGGTATTGTTTTATACTCTAGATTGAAATCTTTTAATTGTTGTTTCATATATAAGATTTGTGCACAACAACTTCCCACTGCCACATATTCAGCTTCGGCGGTTGACAAACTATAGAATTTTGTTTCTTTGAAAACCATGACACCAATGATTGTCCTAGAAAGTGACATGTGCCACTTGTACTCTTGCTATCAAACTTACATCCGGCATAATCAGCATCAGAATAACTTATCATATTAAAATCCATGTCCTTTGGATACCATAACCCTAGATCAAGTGATCCTATCAAGTACCTAAGAATTCTCTTGACAACTGTTAAATGTGATTCCTTGGGGGCTGATTGAAATCTAGCACACATACACACACTAAACATAATATCTGGTCTACTAGCAGTTAAATATAGTAAGCTGCCAATAATTCCTCTATAGTGTGTGATGTCTACTTGCTTTCCTTTTTCATCTCTATCAAGACTTGTAGTTGTACTCATAGGAGTTCCTATAGGTTTACTTTGTTCCATATTAAACTTTTTGAGCATATCCTTGATGTACTTAGTTTGATTTATGAAAGTTCCATTTTTAGCTTGCTTTATTTGTAATCCTAGAAAATAATTTAACTCCCCTATCATACTCATCTCAAATTCTTTTTGCATACATGTGGCAAAATCTTTACAAAGATCTTCATTTGTAGCTCCAAATATAATATCATCCACATATATTTGAACTATTAGCATGTCTTTGTTTTTGGATTTAATAAATAAGGTACTATCAACCTTTCCTCTTGTAAATTCATTTTTAAGTAAAAATTTACTTAACCTCTCATACCAAGCTCTTGGAGCTTGTTTCAAACCATAAAGGGCTTTAGTCAATTTAAATACATGATTTGGATTTTTAGAATTTTCAAAACCTGGAGGTTGTTTGACCTACACTTCTTCATTTATATATCCATTTAAGAATGCACTCTTTACATCCATTTGATATAACTTAAAATCCTTATGGGCTGCATAGGCTAAAAGCATCATAATAGCCTTCATCCTTGCCACAAGTGCAAAAGTTTCATCATAATCAATTCCTTCTTCTTGATTATACCCTTGTGTCACTAGCCTAACTTTATTTCTTACAACAACTCCATCTTTATCCTTCTTATTTCTAAATACCCATTTAATTCCTATAATTGATTTATATTTAGGTTTTGGTATAAGTTCTCATACTTGACTTCTTTCGAATTGATTTAATTCCTCTTGTATAGCTATAAACCATGAATTATCATTTAAAGCATCTTCAATATTTTTAGGTTCATTTTGAGATAAAAAAGCATAATGATTACAAATATTTTTTAGTGAGGCTCTAGTTGTTATCCCTTTTGATGTTTCACCAAGTATTTTGTTCTTTTGGATGATTTTTGTCATATTTCCACTCTTTAGGAAGATTCAAATTTTCTATAAAGTTTTCATTTGAAGCATCAGTATCTTTTTTCTTCTTTTATTTCAAGGTCTTTTTCTTTTTGAGACATAACTTCTTTTTCATCATTCATATCTTTGATGTCATAACTATTTGTTTCATCAAAAGTTATATGAATTGATTTCATGATCGTAGAAGTTCTTTTATTATAAATCCTATAAGCTTTACTATTTGTAGAATAACCTAAGAAGATACCTTCATCCGACTTTGCATCAAATTTTCTTAGATCATCTTTAGTATTTAATATAAAGCATTTACAACTGAATACATGAAAGTAGGAAATATTAGGTTTTCTATCTTTCCAAAGTTCATATGGTGTTTTATCTATTTTTTATCTTATTGATACCCTAATTACAATATAACATGCTATATTTATAGCTTCTGCCCTAAAATATTTAGGCAAATTATTTTCATTTAGCATTATTCTTGCCATTTCCTGTAAAGTTCTATTTTTCCTTTCAACAACTCCATTTTGTTGTGGCATTCTAGGTGCTGAAAAATTATGAGTTATTCCATGTTCATTGCAAAATTTATCAACTTCCTTATTTTTAAACTCTCTTCCTTGGTCACCTCTAAAACTTGTTACATTGTAACCTTACTCATTTTGTAATTTCTTACATAAGGTTATTAATTGGTTACAAGCTTCATCTTTGTTTTCTAAAAAGATAACCCAAGTGAATCTTGAATAATCATCTGTTATAACAAAAGCATATTGTTTTCCACCTAAGCTTAAGATTCTAGTTTGACCAAATAAGTCTAGATGTAAAAGTTCTAGAGGTCGTTTGGTGGATATGTATTTTTTTTTTCTTAAAGCTGGTTTTTACTTGTTTTCCCTTTTAACATGCATCACACATCTTGTCTTTTATGTACTTAGTATTTGGTAGTCCTTTTACAAGATTTTTCTTAGATAATTTGGATAGTAGGTCCATGCTAGCATGACCTAGTTTCTTATGTCATAGCCAACTTACTTCATTCATAGCTGTTAAACAAGTTATATTTTGATTTACTATTTTCTCAAGATTTATACAATATACATTATTTATTCTATAAGCCATAAACAAGATTTCTTTATTTTTGGGATTTTGGATAACACATTTTTCCTTCATGAAAATTACTTCGATTTTGGATATCACTTAATTGACTAATACTTAAAAGATTATGTTTTAGTCCTTCAACAAATAACACATTATCTATAGTGAGTGAAGATTCTTTACCAAATTTTCCAATACTAACAATTTTACCTTTGGCATTGTCACCGAAGGTGACGTATCCGCCATCCTTTTGTTTTAAAGTAGTGAACTTAATCTTGTCACCGGTCATATGCCTTGAGCACCCGCTGTCCAAGTATCATTTTTCCGTTGTCGTTGTTGTCCTAAGGCAAACCTACAATGAGGGATACTATGTGTTAGTTTTTGGTACCTAGATTCTTTTGACTTTCTTTATTTTGTTATTAGTTCCACTATTTGCTTTCCATTCTCCTTGAACTTTAACATATTTTCTTTTTAATGGACAATTGAACATGACATGACCTTTAGTCTTACACATATAGGAAGTAGTGTGTTCATGTTTGTTATTTGATGAAGTACTAGCATAAAACTTAGCTTCCTTAACAAAATATCCCATGTATAGCTTTTTATTCCTTTTATTTGTTTTATCGTTGTAGCCTATTCCTTCTTTGTTTCCATGAAGCCTTTGTTGTCCAATCATCTTTTCAAAGTTTTCTTTACCTTTGGTAAAATCATAGATAATCTTCTCTTTATCCTCAATTACCTTTTTGAGTTCATTTATTTCTAAATCTTTCTTATTCAAGCCATCTTTATGAGTTTTATCTAACTCTTGTTTTACTATGTTTATTTCTTCTTCCAACTTCTTATTATAAGTATTTCTTTCTTCTTCAATAGCTTTGAATGATTCAAGTTGCTTTACTAGTTCTTGATTTTGATCTTTCAAAGTTATATTTCTTTTAGACACTTTTATAAATCTTTTATGTAGTGAGAATAATTCAGTTTGTAACTCCTTATAAGAAGACAAGCTATCACATGACTCATCACAAGACTCATTTTGAGATTCAGATGAAGAGTAGTAAGAATTTACCTCTTCATTGTTCGCCATGAAGCATATATTCGCCATCTCTTGTTCACTTGATTCGATTTCAGTTTCACTGGAGCTTGAGTCATCCCAAGTAGCTTTCATTGCTTCCTTCTTTTTCTTCTTGTCTTTCTTGAATAATGGACAATCCGGTTTGATATGCCCTAGCTTTTTGCAATGATAACAAATTGGTAGTTCATTCTTACTTTTACTTTCTTTCCAACTTGTCTTTCCTTTTTCAGTTTTCTTTTTATTAAACTTTCTAGGAAACCTTTTATTTCTTCTATAGAATTTTCCTAGTCTCTTTGCAATGGAAGCCAACTCATCTTGATCTAAGTCACTTGTTTTGCTTTCTTCTTCGCTAGTGCTATGGTTAGATGCTTTTAGAGCTATGGATCTTTTATGCTTTGGTTCAGGATTTCTTTCTTTCAAAGCCATTTCATATGTGAGAAGTGAACCTATAAGTTCATCCAAAGAAGTAGTCTTTAAGTTTCTACCTTTCGTGATAGCTATGGCCTTTGGTTCCCAAATAGAGGGTAGGCCTCTTAGAATTTTTCTGATCATTTCATATGTAGTATATGTTTTTGCTAAAGCACTTAAAGTGTAACGTCCCTTAATAAAATACAACATAATAAATAAAATGGTGAACCCGAACCCGTGGGTAATGGGGACACCTGTCATACACAGCGGAAAACCTAGCAGCAGTAAACATAAAAATCCATACATCTATCCATAAAACATAATATCAGAGTTTTCTATTAACATCAATATTCTGTTCATATGTACAATCTCCAAAAAAAATCAAAATAACACTAGGACTATGCAACCAAAAATCTCCTAGACTTAGCTCAGGGCTTACCCTTCTAGTAGGGAAGCTCCACTCACTCAACGGCGGCCTTGACCCGCCGGTCTCTCTGGGGCTCTTGAAAAATTTAATAATGTTGGGGGTGAGACAGCTGTGTGGCAACATGAATATTTAGTGCAATTATACATATACTGTACATTTCATAAGTCTGAAAACATTCGTCATATCATTCGAAATAATCATACATTTTTATATATGCTAATAACTCGTAACGTACATAAACATCTGTTAATTGTAATACTGAAAAATAAACCCAGGATGAATAGCTAGCTAATGTCATATATTACCTCCCATGACGGGTTGTGCAGCCCGAAGGCGGGACCCGACAATGGCTGGCCGACCACTGCCGAATCAACTATGTCTGTAAGTACGATGAACCCACCACTATCTGGTCCGGACTACCAGGTGGACGTCCACACTCTACTAAAAGCCACATCGACTATCCATCTCGCATCCCCTCGTGGGATGGTTAGCTCTAATACGGCCTCGTGCCAAAATCTACCCATAGCTACGGTACCGAGCTCCTGGTTTGAACTAAACTAGCATCCTGGCTATAATAACATATAATACATAATCATATATAACATCATTACGGCCTCATGCTGAAAACATAGATATGGCCTCACGCAGAAATCATACGTATGGCCTCGTGCCAAAATCATAGTAAATATGGCCTCGCGTCAATAATATCAATACGGCCTCATGCCAATAGCATAAATACATGGCCTCGTGCCAAAATCATATAAATACAGCCTCGTGCCGGTAACATAAATATGGCCTCGCGCCAAATACATTTCAGGTATTTACATTTGAAAATAACTCATTTATCATATATTCGTCAACTCAATATAACATAACTCATCTTTCCAAAATACCTAAAGATGTATTTTACTCGTAAAAGCATTCATATCATATCTCATTTTACATAAAATAATATTCATGCCACACATGCTCTATTAAAAGTCATACTTCATATTTTAAAATGGTGCTTTTCTATCATCTCATACATACATATACGTTTCATCATAATAACAGTATTTCCCAAACGTACATTTCATCTATAATATACAGGTATATCATATGCTTTTCTGAAAATAAATTTACTCATAATCAATAATATTTTGCATGGAAAAGAACTGCTTTAGTTTACTC
The DNA here is from genome assembly GCF_029873635.1 of Malania oleifera. Taxonomy (NCBI): domain Eukaryota; kingdom Viridiplantae; phylum Streptophyta; class Magnoliopsida; order Santalales; family Ximeniaceae; genus Malania; species Malania oleifera. The sequence goes on from NC_080418.1 coordinate 139,306,211, forward strand.
CCTTACCTGGCTACTGAGAAAGCCCCTACAATCTCCTAGCCTGACCCCCGTAGGATTTCCTACTCAATACCCTGAAACTCAAAACTTCCAGTATTAAACCTCTGTATTTTCATGCATACATCAATTTCTCTAACTACCATAAAGCCCTAATTTGGCTTAAAAAGCCTTACCTCAACCCAGGGATGATTTCCAACTTCGTTTCCCCAACGATCCGCTCCGGCAAACTTGTAGGGAACTTCGCCAAGAACATCGTGGTAGCCTCAGATCTTCGATCCGGAATAAAACCAACCCAAAATTGAAGAGAGAGAGAGAGAGTGAGAGGGCCGAAGAGGAGAGAGAGAGAGAGAGGAGCGTGAAAAATGAAATAAAAATCGGATTTTTCATATTTATAGGCGGCGAAATTCGTCGACGAGCTTGACCGTCGTCTACGAGTTCTTCTCAAATTTCATCGACGAGACCCTGTATTCGTCGATGAAATTCAGGCTGCCTCAGAACCCCTCTCGATATTTTCTCGTCGACGAGTCCCTGTGTTCGTCTATGAATTTTCTTAATACTTCGTTGATGAAACCCTGTGTTCATCGAGAAAGCTTGGCAGCTTCCTTCTTTATTTTTGTTTCCATTCCCCTTCCTTTATTATTTAAATTCCATTTAAAAATTCGGGTCATTACATAAAGAGTTTATTATGTGGGTAAATCTAGTGTCCATGCTTGATATCGTTTCATCAGAATTCATTTTGAATGCTTTGTATTCACTTGTTAACATGTCTATCAACAAAACTAAAATAATTCAATCACTCAATCAAGAATATTTTTGCTTTTGTTAATTTCCCTGTGGATGTTTATCACATTCTTTGAATAAGCTTTTTGTATGCACTTCTCTTGATCAAGATTTCCGCAAATTAACCAACGTACTCCCTTTTGGTTTTCCGCAAAAGGTGAATCGAAACGTACTTTCTAAATACTAAGAGTCTTTGTTTCTTTTTCTTTGAAACCTGTGACCTACACTTTTTAAATCATACAACACAGTAAGTATAGTATGTAAAATAGAGAGAAAGACACAAGATTTTTTATGAGGTTCGGCTTTAACACAACCTACGTCCTCGCCCTTGGTAAAATACCAAAGGTTTCCATTATAGCAGTTCCGTTACCGGGTGGAATAATGCCTGTTTACAACCACTCCTTTGGTCAAGGCTAGAGCCCGCCTTCTCTAAACAATATGCCCTTGTTTGGTCAATGTTCCAACAGCTTGGAATCGTCCAAAATCTAAAAGAGATATCAAAATCTGGTGTACAAGAAAAGCTCACGCAAAGAGCAGATTAGTACAAATCAAAACTATGTACTTCAAAAGATAAAATATCAAGAATGAAATAAACTTTTGAAGCTTTTCAAAGAATTCACCAAAATCCTTTTCTCCAGATGAGAAATCAGTAATTCTTTAGGATTTGATGAACAAGAATATCCGAACAATTAGTACTTTCAGCTTTGCAAGAGATTGATCAAAAGAAATTTTGAGAGCAAGAGAGCTTTGAGAGAATTTCAATGCTTGGAATAATTTTTGATTCCCAAGATCCATGTATTTATAGGCTTCCAAGTAGGTTTCCTTGTTGCAAGAGTTTCCTTAAAGAGTTTCCCAAGTTGTTAGAAAATTTGGGGTTGAAACGACTATAATTTAAAAATAAGAGTTTTAAAATTTTTCCCATTGAACAGTGTTCAGGCATCTGAAGATTCGAGGTCAGATGTCTGAAGTTCTTGAAACTCTTTATAAATAGAATTGGATACAGGGTCAGATGTCTAAAGTTAGGGTTCAGAAGTCTGAGGTTGCAGGTTCAGATTTCTGAAGTCACGAGTTCAGTCGTCTGAACTGCTACTGCAACTCTTTATCTTGTTCTATAAATTCTTCAAACTTCTGTACTTACTCTTTAGACGTCTGAAGTAATTCTTCATATGTCTGAATTGAAAAGTTCAATCATCTGAAGTCTTTACTTCAGTCATCTGAATTGAAAAGTTTAGCCATCTGAGCTATTAAAAATCTGTTTTATAAAATGTCTTTCTTTAAAACTGTTTTGCTCTCTTATGATCTTTATAAAAATTAATTCAATATACTTAAATAGGTACTTAAATCTTTATAATCTCTTATAAAAAGCTTCAAAACATATTTCAAATGATATTTTGGCTTTTGAAATACTTACAAATATGTTTCCTAAGCCTTTATGCTTGAGTTCTCTTTGCTCTTGAGATTCTTTGAATAATTTTCTTGAGCTTCAAATATGTTAGACTCTCTTTGGATCATTAAGAAGTTATCTTCATACTTGATCTTCTCTTAAACCATACTTGAGCTATATTTGAACCTTGCTTTTGAACCACACTTGATCCATATTTCCTGAAACACCAAAAACTCAATCTTTTCAAGTTAAATCATCATTCGTTTGTTATCACCAAAACCAATTGAAAAACCTCATTAGGCCAACAGATACCTTTCACGCAGCAGGATTAATTAAACAACCTCAAACAAGATACCAAAGAACTATATACATATATATATTATATATATATATATATATATATATATATATATATATATATACAATCTCATAAAAGAGTATAACCAAATTCTCCATATTACATAACCAGGACAATTTAACATTTATCATCTCCTGGGCCCGCACAATCCCAAATACTCCAAACTGAAAATTTGCTCCGCCTATGTTACGGATCATTTTCCCAGGAATCTTGTGGTAGTTTTCAATCGTCGAATCGGGTTAAATCCGAGCCGGATTCGAAGAAAATAAGTAGGGAAAACAAAACCCAAAGAGAGAAAATGAGAGAGGAGAGAGAAATTCGCGGAAAAGAAGATCCAATGCCTATTTAAAACCAGGCCTTCGTCGACGAGACAGACGGGTTCGTCGACAAATGATGAAGCTAAGAAGAACATTCGTCGACGAAGTCAAAATGTTCATCGACGAAGTGTTTAAAAACCTGAATTTCCCTTACTCTCGATAATTCCTCATCGACGAAACACGTATACTCGTTGACGAAACCCAGAAGGATGTTTGTCGATGAGGAGAACAAATTCGTTGACGAGTCCCTGCTTGATGCACTTTTTAAATTTCTTTTCCCCTTTTTTTTTTTTATTTTCCCCCTTTTACATTTTATTTATTTCCTTTTATTTTTATGAGTTCGGGTTATTATATCTGAGGCCCAAAGTCAGCTTTTATTGTGTCGGGTCTTCTTGGGGTAGCCTGGTTAATTTGGGTGTCGACACCCGTTTCCCCTTATTTGGGCAGGTTGTATATGTATGGTATCAGAGAAACGTGTATGTTATGTTTTAGTAGCACTCCGGACCGACGTAGAGGGTTGGGGCGTTACATTGAGAGGAACTATTAAGTTGGAAGGAGAGTTGATTTTGATTGGTTTTGAAGGTGTATCAGTGATAAATTGTTTGAGTTTCTTTACCTTGAGCTTGATTTACCTTTGAAGCTGGATATATGAATTGCATAATTGTCTCCTAATTGAATTTTGACTCCCGGAGAATGAGGTTTCATATGAGTTTTATTTTTCTCTTTCTTACTCATCGAAGTCTTCCCTGTTGAAATTCTCTTGAAATGAAATTTGGTTTCACGACCCAGAAATCATTTTTATAAGTTCAATATGATGCGACACTGTGACATTATGCTACTACATAAATATATCAAAAAAGTAGTTAATTACATTTTCCAATTTGCCAGACTTATTCGTGAAAATAACCTACTATCCAATCTTATTTTATGCACATTACTTATTTAGAATTATATATATATATATATATATATATATATATATATATATATATATATATATATAAAGTGTCCCCTATTGCTTCCCGTTTTGCAAGGGTAAGGGTTGGGTTGCCATGATGTATGCAGACTTATCTCTACTTTTATGTAAGGCGTTTCCTTGGACTTGAACTCATGAAAAACCGATCATAAAGAAGCAACCATTGTGGAATTATGTATAATTTTTTTTAATTATTTTAAAATATTTTGTGGGTAAAAAAGCATATATGGTGTGCAGGCAAGATGTACAAATATGGAAAACGGACTAAGCTTAGCTTTAAAACTATAATAAAAGAATTGGATCAAAGAGTACATGCGGGGTTCATAATCAACAAATCATATGATGCATGTTTATTAATATTTCATTCACTAAAATGATGGTGAACCATAAAAGTGATATTTACATTTATAATTCATGAGTCACAAATTTTATGAGCAACTGTGGTTGTAAATTTTGTTTTTAATTTTTAGTTGAACATAAGGTTATTACTAAAACAAGAAGTTAAAGAAAATAGATGAAAACAAATATCTTGTAAGTTTCTCTAAAGCCGTATTTGAAAGTATAAATTTGGGAATTTCAATTTGAATTTTGTGTGAATTTATATGAAGTTAAATACAAATTAAATTTAGTTTTGCTCAAATTTTAGATTCAAATCAAACTCCAATCCCTCAAACAAATTAATAAAAATTATGTTATCCCCTGCATTTGGTTTCCCAAGAATGTATGACTATAGGATAATTATTATTCAAAAAAATTAATATCTTCAATAAAAAGAACATATATTAAGTAAATAATTTAGGTATCTCTTTTCACTATTTATTTTCGATATTTTTCAATGTTGAAGGGACTTTGGGCTCCATAGCCAATTTCAATGTCAGAAACCATTCATAAAGTCAACTAGGTTATTAGTTGCGCTGCATTTACATCGCTACCAAATGCACTGAAAAAACTGGTCTTGCATTGAATGCACAGATTATGGCAGATCCTACAATATTGTCATATGAATTATATGCTAAATTAAATGTATTTTTATTTAATAACATTATTCGAAATTTCATTCTTAGTATTGGGATACTCAAAATTGTTTTTATTTAATTTTCACGGTGAGATTTTCTGAATCCTAAAAAAAATTGTCGAAAAATGACTATTATATTCCCTACTTATGTATGGATAGTATAAAAAAATAATTGTATTTACAATACAAAAACTTATGAAGAATATGAACTAATGTTTCTAATGTGAGATTGTGACACTGTCTCTAATCCAATTTTTGATATATTAATACTAATAATAATAAATCCTTAATAATTTATTATTATTAGTATTAATATATGAGAGGGTAGACGTAGAGCTTGTTAAAGAGAGTTCTCCGACATAGACACAGCGATGCTACTTTTCACAAATTCAAAGCATTGAAAATTAGAGAGCACAACACATGCCTCCTTGGGATTTTATTAAATTTTGATACATTCGTCAATGTTTTGTATATAGTTTTGGGTGACTCTAATACTAAATGTAACGGTCTTGAACCTAACTCCGATCAGATATTATTCATGTTAACCATTGATCTCACATGTTTGTCTTATAAAAGACGCCTTACATAATCAATATTCAAATCATTCTTATAAGTTCAATATGATGTGACATTGCGATATTATGCTACTATATATATATAAAGTAGTTAATTATCTTTTCCAATTTGCGAAACTTATTAGTAAAAATAATTTGCTATCCAATCTTATTTTATGTATATTATTATTTTAAAAAATTAATGTTTTAAATTTTTCAATCAAGCTTACCTCAAGGTAAGATATGCCTAAAACATGCCCCCAGGGCGTAGCTCAGGTGGTCGAGCGAATAACCGGGTGTGCCTCTCACGAGGTCAACCTTTGGGCCACCTGGGTTCGATTCCTCCCCTGAGCTCCTGGTTTACCCTCCTCGTGGTGATATGAGGCCGGATCCACGGGGCGTGGGAATAGTCACGACCAGTGCGGACCGTTAAAATGGACGTTGACGGGCGTGGACACCCGGCGATATTCAAAAAAAAAAAAAAAAAAAATATGCCTAAATATTTTTAAACTAAATTTAAAATATCTTTTAATTTTTATTTCTTTATTTATTTTTGTTGAGATTTGCACATTTTAGGTGTGCTAGTCTCAACTTAGATTTGGCTAAAAAAGAAAATTTGAATTAAATACTTATTCAAAAGGAATATTGTAATGTAGGTTGATTTCTAAAAATGTTAATACACAATCTTATCAAAATAGTTCGAGATGTATCTCATACAGTTTAACTTTCTAACATTATGAATATTTTTTTGCATGATTTATTTAGGATTGATGTGAATTAAACATTTTAGTTGAGAAAAAGAAAGAAAAAGAAAATAAGAAAATTTACTTTCTATTACATTTATTCTCCATAGAAAATACTATAAAAACAAAAATTTACTCGAATATGATTAAAAAATTAAGAAATACTAAATATTAATAATGCGTAAAACTAAAATTTTTTTTTCGAAACTCTATTTTTTAAAATACGCCAAAAAAACCTGCCATTTTTTGTTTGAAACTCTATCCACACTTTGTCATAATGATAAGGAGGCCTTTTCTAGTCCCCACGGGTATGATACGGTGGAAAGGCATCAGCACGTAAGAAGGAGTATCAGGGGTTCAATTTCAGGTAGATACACTCACGGAGCCAGCGGTACCTCTAGATGGTGAGAATTTACTCTGTAAGCCAGTGGAAATCGTGGATGGTAAGAGTTCGCTCTGTGAGCCAGCAGGTACCGTGGATGGTGAGAGTTCTCTGTGAGCCAGCGAGGACCGTGAATGGTAATGGAGATGTGTCCCGGGGGTCGGGTTGGCGGAACGTCCAACTGATGTACGGAAGCCGTGTCCGCATTCTGGACTTTACCCTGATTAGCAAGACCTAGGGGGAGGATGTTGATCCGTAAGTTTGGTGTTATACCAAGGGGTCCGAAGGACTTATTGGTGGCTGGAGTTCCTATGTAATTAAAAAAAAAAAAAGGAGGCCTTTTCTACTCCAAAATATTGCTAGGGAGCAAAGCATGATATATAGATGGAAATGGGCAAAAGACACATTGCACTGTAGGAGAGTCGAGCTATTACCATAATGTTGGTCTTTTTTTTCTTAATATCATCAGCTGGTTCTCCAAACTCCTTGCATAGTGTACACAACAAAAAGCCTAAACATGCTTTGGAACTATGAGAAATATAGAGACAACCTCTCCAATATTTTAAGGAAATCATACACTTGGAATGGTGAAAGTTGAATATAATTCAAATAAAAGAAAAACTTTGGAAATATAAATCCAACCTTAAAACTATAGTGGCAAGTGAGAAGGAGTTTAGAATGAAAAATGGACACTTCACTATATGTGTGACACAGACGCATGCTCACATATAATAATAATAATAATAATAATAATAATAATAATAATAATAATAATAATAATAATAATAATAATAATAGTATAACTTTTGCAAGAGAAGAGGAAAAGAGAGAAGAGGGAGAAAGGAGGAGAGAAAGAAGAAAGGAGAGAGAAAAGAAAAGAAAGAAAGGAAGTGAGAGAAAAAAAATAGGGTTTTTATATGGGTGTTAGTGGAACACATGTCACTGTCCGTGCGATGACATGTGGTGTAACGCCCATGAAATTAATCCACAAATAATCATAATAATGACATCATCAATGCTATTTCTGATACCACACACACCATATCTTCGGATCCAATGAGGTCCAAAGTAATATCATCTCATAATTAATTTAAACTGTAATGTCCTCAAAATTCTTGATTTTTTTTTTATACATATATATCCACACCTAAGAAGTGGGAGCACAAATTAAACAACCATTTACATATATACAAAACAACACCAGAATCCAATATCTGCAAACTATATCCATACAAAAATGCCCTTCTATCATCATCTACTCAAAAATATACCCATTTCTGTCAAAAACTCACCCTAAACCAGGGTGATTAAACACCCTCTTTATCCGTGAACCTGATCTACTCACCTAACTGGCTCACCTGAAAAATGATAAAGTAATGGGGTGAGTCGACACTTAGTAAGTGGAAATATGCTATTAATAGTGTGTGGCAACTAAGTTAAGAATACTTAAAAATAGTAACTGAACTGTAATGCAATAAATAATCTGTAAAACATATCTTTCTTTCTCAATTTAAAATATATTGTATTGTCTATGTTTTCCTACTTTTCATACTGATAATATCATAATATACTCATCATAAACTGTAAAACTGTATACATATACATATCTATTCTTTATCCCTGGGACTCTGTACGTCATGATTTGACCCTTTATGACAGGATTGTGCGGCCCGTAGGGGGACTTTATCTGGTCGGCCCTCCAGATAAGTCAATATACTCTACACTACCTCAGCCCGGCCAAACTGCATCCTCTCCTAGGCGCGGGACTAGCTGCTACCTCGTCTAACCGGCCCCCTCTACCCAGCGTACTGGGGAGCTGCATCCTCTCCGAGCATGGTTAGACGGTACTCACACACTATCTAAGATATGTGCTTGCACTCTATCTGTATATAGCAACAATACCGTGCTCTGTAAACTGTATTTGTACTGTGTCTGTCTATAATCTTTCCACAGGGATCTGATACTATATACATATATACATATATATTCTTTTACTGTTTCTATCATGTTTCCAAAATTACCATAACTCTATCTTTCTGTACTGTATATTTTGTAATTTCTGTATACTGTATCCGTAGCATCTTGATGCTACCTCTATATATATATTTGTCTGTATCTCTATCTATATACTCTTTCTGTATACTCTATATGTTATGGTAATAGGAAACATGACATGCTATAACTCTGTATTACTGTTCTGTGTAAAGCTGTAATATAAATACTGATTTGAGTAACTATATACATGTGTATGTATATATGTTCATATCTGTTTCATGAAACTATTCATATAAAAACTGTATATGCGTGTACATTCTCTGTATAATCTCTGTGAATATATATATATATATATATGTATCCTGTATAATCTCATATACTGGAAAAACTACATAAACTGTATATACTGTCAATAACTGTGTATTCAGCATAGTATGATACATTATAAAAGCTATATAGATTTCTTCATCACATGAAAATTCACTCAGGCCACACAACATTTTAATTCATGTTTTGTAAATACTGTATAATAAACAGGAATAAATATGCGTCTATGAAATCTCTGTCAATATTATAAAAACTCCTAGCATAGCATATTTGTAACGTCCCTCAATTTCTTAATATAAAATATCACATAATAAATAAAATGGTCAACCCGAACCCGTGGGTAGCGGGGACACCTGTCATACACAGCGGAAAACCTAGCAGCAGTACACATAAAATCTCAAACATCCAGTCATAAAATATAATACCAGAGCATTCTATACATCCTCATATACATCCAAATATCTCTAGGGTCAAACACAAAATAACTCTGACTCTATTACAAAATCTTACCCTTCTCACAGGGTAATCTCACTAGTTCAACGGCGGCCCTGACCCGCCAGTCTCTCAGGAGCTCCTGAAAAATTAATTAAGTTTGGGGATGAGACACTTCTCAGTAAGGGAAAATAAACTAAATACAGCTGTGTGGCAACATGAATATTTAATGCATTTGTACGTATACAGTACATTTCATAATTCTATAAACATAATCATATCGTACTGGGTAAACATATATTTTCACATCTGTTAACAAATCATATCATACATAAAGTCATCTGTTATAACTGTAGTACTGAAAACAAACCCAGGATGACTAGCTAGCTGGTGTCATGTATTACCCCCCATGACGGGTTGTGCAGCTCGAAGGCGGGACCCGACAATGGCTGGCCAACCACTGCCAAATCAAATATGTCTGTAAGTACGATGAGCCCGCCACACCCTGGTCCGGACTGCCAGGTGGACGTCCACACTCTACTGAAAGCCACATCGACTATCCATCTCCTATCCCCTCGTGGGACGGTAGCACTAATAAGGCCTCGTGCCAAAATGAACTCATAGCTACGGTACCGAGCTCCTGGTCTGAACTAAACTAACATCCTGGTTGTGAAAACATATAATACATGATCATACGTAACATCATTACGACCTCGTGCCAAAAACATAGATACGACCTCGCGCCGAAATCATACATATGGCCTCGCGCCAAAATCATAGTAAATATGGCCTCGCGCCAAAAACATAAATACGGTCTCGTGCCGATAACATAAATATATGGCCTCGCGCCAAAATCGTTTCAGGTATATATATACTGAAAATACAACATTTATCACATAATCGTCAAAACCATCACAATATAACTCATATTTTCATAATACCTGAAATCATGCTTTGTTCATAAAATCTTTCACATCATATTACATTTCACACAAAATAATATTCATGCCACACATATGCTGTTAAAAGTCATACTTCATATTCTAAAATCGTGAATTACTTACATCTCATACATACATATACATTTTAATCATCATAGCAGTATTTTCCCAATCGTACATTTTATTCGTAATACACAACATAACATATGCTTTTCTAAAAATAAATTTAGAAATAATCAATAATAATTTGTATGAAAAATTACTGCTTTAGTTTATTCCCTTACCTGGCTATTGAGAAATTCCTTAGGACCCAAATCCTATGCCCTTAGCGCCCGAAATTCAACTCCTGAAATTTACATTTTTTCCCAGATTAATTAATCTATTTCTCCAACATAATACTCATCTAGCCTTCCTTAGGCTCCAAATACCTCAAATTAATATTTAAACTATTATTTAACATCCCCACTTAATTTCCAAATTTTGCCTGCGGGTACCAAAATTACACCCGCGGCGCTCACCCGGACCCTAAATTTCAGAAATCCTACTTCAATTTTAGATGCTTAATATTTTAGCATTTTTAAATTAATGCTAATGAATTAAAATTAAGCCCCTTAATAATCGAAGCACCCCAAATTTGGGGTTTTGGCCCGACACCCCCACGAGAATTCTGTCCCACTAGACTTGTAGAAAATCATCCCTAGATTCTCGTGGTGGTGTCCATTCGTCAATTGGACTTATATTTTGCAAGAAATTAAAGAAAAAGGGAAAAATGGCTTACCCTAGCGAATACACTTACGCCGCTCCTACCACCGATCCGCTCCAGTAGAAATGACGGCAGCGGCGAATGGAGTCCAATGGTATTTCCAGATTTTCGATCGGACGAAAATCCGTCACGAAATCGAGGAGAGAGGGAGAGAAAACGTGAGGAGAGAGAAAAAGAATTCCTGCACGCAGGAAAAGAAAATAACAGAAGAAGAAGAAGAAGAAGAAGAAGAAGGAAAGTATTTATTGAAACATCCCGAAGCTTCTCAGCTTCAGGATGGTTAGTAATAATAATAATAATAATAATAATAAATAATAATAATAATAATAACAATATATTTAATTAATATTATAATAATATATTTTATTAATAAAATAAAATAAATTTTAATTAATTTTTTTTCTTTTTCTTTTAAATCCGATTAATTAATTAGTTAATTAATTATTTATTTATTTATTTATTTATTTATTTATTATTATTTTTATTTTATTTTTTATTTTTTTTTATTTTTTGGAAATCAATCCACTAATTTTTTTATATCTCTATTTTTGGGGTTTTTACATTCTCCCCTCCTTATAAAAGTTTCGTCCTCGAAATTTGTCATTTCCCTATTTTCCTTCCTTAGCGAAACACTTCCAATTTTTATTGATTACCCTCACTTATGGCGGAGGAATACCGTGGTTACAACGAGGGCTCTGAGAGATTACAACTATTCAAAATTCTCTCAAAACCATTCACGTTTCAAAACTAAAAACTCTATCTATCTCACGTTACACTATACAAATAAAAACTACAATACTATTTCATTCACTTGACTGGCTCAGCTCTACACTCCACCGAATAAGTGCGGATATCTCTGGCGCATTTGATTCTCTAATTCCCAAGGAGCCTCCTCAATGGCATGGTTGCGCCATAGAACTTTTACCAATGGAATCTTCTTTGTGCGTAGTTCCTGTTCCTTCCAGTCAAGAATCTGCACTGGCACTTCCTCATAAGCTAAAGTATCACCCAACTCCAGTGTTTTATATCTAATCACATGAGAGGGGTCTGAGACGTATTTCCTCAGCATAGAAACGTGGAATACGTCATGGATCCTAGATAGGACCGGTGGTAATGCCAAACGATAGGCAACTGGACCCACTCTCTCAAGAATCTCGAATGGTCCAATATACCTAGGGCTCAGCTTACCTTTCCTCCCGAACCTCATAACACCCTTTAGCGGTGCCACCTTCAGGAACACGTGATCTCCTGTGTCAAACTCCAATTCTCGCCGACGAGTATCAGCATAACTCTTCTGCCGGCACTGCGCTGTCCTGATCCTGTCTCTGATGAGTCTGACTTTATCTTGAGTCTGCTGTATCAGCTCTGGCCCCAATACCTGTCTCTCACCAACCTCATCCCAGTACAATGGGGATCGACACCTCCTGCCATACAGTGCCTCATATGGTGCCATCCCAATGCTGGCCTGGTAGCTGTTGTTATACGCAAACTCAACTAATGGCAAATACTGCATCCAACGACCTCCAAAATCCAGCACACATGCTCGCAGCATATCCTCCAAAATCTGTATCGTCCTCTTGTCTGTCCATTTGTCTAAGGATGAAAAGCTGTGCTGAATGACAACTGAGAACCCATGGCCCCTTGCAGACTCTTCCAAAAACGAGATGTAAACCGTGGGTCTCTATCTGAAACTATGGACACTGGAACGCCGTGGAGTCTAACTATCTCCTGGATGTATAACTCAGCCAATCTGTCCATGGAGTAGCTAACTCTAATCGGCAAAAAGTGGGCAGTCTTCGTCAATCGATCCACCACTACCCAAATAGCGTCCTGTCCAGTGCAACGCTGGCGGTAATCCTGAGACGAAATCCATCGCTATATGCTCCCACTTCCACTCAGGAATGTGGAGTGGCTGCAACGATCCCTCCGGTCTCTGATGCTTAGCCTTCACTGCTGGTACCATCAAACACTGACCCCACCAAACTGAGCTATCTCCTTCTTCATGTTGCTCCACCAGAAGGACTCTCGGAGATCCCTGTACATTTTAGTGCTACCCGGATGTACAGTATATAGGGATCGATGTGCTTCCTCCAGAATGACTTTCTTGATCTCAGGATCGGCAGGAACACATAACCTGGTATGGAACCTCAGGGCTCCATCATCTGAAATGCTGAACTCTGATTCCTGACCATCCTGTACCTTTCCCATAAGCTCTACTAGTTCTGCATCATTCCTCTGAGCTGCTTTAAATCCTCTCCTGTAGAGTCGGCTGCAAACCAAGTCAGCAATGAATGCATGGTGATCACCCTCTACCAGCTCCACACCGAGCCTCTCCAGATCCATCTGAATCAGATGCTGAATCTCCACTGCAAATACAGATGATTCCACTTATTTCCGACTCAAAGCATCAGCAACCACATTAGCCTTTCCGGGTGGTAGCGAATAGTGCAGTCGTAATCCTTTATTAGCTCCAACCATCTCCTCTGCCTCATATTCAATTCCTTCTGCGTGAAGAAATACTTTAACACTCTTATGGTCAGTAAATATCTCACACCTACCCCCACATAGATAGTGCCTCCAAATCTTCAAGCGCGTAAACAAACAGCCGCCAACTCCAGATCGTGGGTAGGGTAGTTCTTCTCATATTCTTTCAACTGTCGTGAGGCATAGGCTATCACCTCCTCCCCTGCTGCATCAACACGCATCCGAGCACCTTATGGGACGCATCGCTGTAAATTACGAACCCCTCTTCTCCTGAAGGAATCGCCAACACAGGCGCAGTGATGAGTCGCTGCTTCAACTCTTGGAAGCTCTACTCACATTCATCAGACCACTCAAACTTTGCTCCTTTCCTGGTCAATCTGGTCAATGGGCCCTGACAATCGAGAAAAGCCCTCAACAAACCTGCGGTAGTACCCAGCCAATCCCAGGAAACTCTTGATCTCATGCACGTTCTTTGGTTGTACCCAATCAATCACCGCCTCAATTTTACTCGGATCAACAGAAATACCACCCTTGGATATAACGTGTCCAAGGAAGGTAACCTGTTCCAGCCAAAAACTCACACTTCTTGAGCTTTGCATATAGCTTCTTCTCTCGCAATACCTGCAACACTATACTCAGATGCTCCTCATGCTCCTCTGGACTCTTCGAATACACCAATATATCATCAATAAATACTACCACAAACCGATCCAAGTACTGGTGAAAAATCCTGTTCATAAGATCCATAAACACCGCAGGAGCATTCGACACCCAAACGGCATAACTAGAAATTCATAGTGACCATACCGTGTTCTAAATGTCGTCTTCAGAACATATTCGGCCCTGACTTTCACCTGATGATACCCGGAGCGTAAATCTATCTTCGAAAAGATCTGTGTCCCTTGTAACTGGTCAAACAAATCATCAATACGCGGGAGCGAGTATTTATTTTTGATAGTTACTTATTGATTTCTCGATAGTCGAATGCATAATCTCCTCGATCCATCCTTCTTCCTCAGCAAACAAAACTGGTGCTCCCCAGGGTGACACCTAGGCCGAATGAACGCCTTATCTAACGCTCTTGCAACTCTCTGCTCTTTTCAATTCTTTCAGCTCTGGCTGGTGTCCATTCTATACGGCGCCTTCGAAATCGGTGCTGTCCCCTGAACTCAATCAATCACGAACTCTACCAAACTCTACCCCACAAGCATGAATGTAGTCCCGCAACTCCTCTGAAATACCCAGAAAATCTCTCACCACTGGGCTAATCCTCCACCCTCGTTCCCTTTCTATACAGCCTTCATACAGAGCTAAATATCTTAACAACCTTCTAATGCAATCTACACTCCTGATAGGCAGATAAGAACTGCGGTGGGGCGCACACGTGATCCACAAATCTGTACTTCCTGTCCCTCTGAGGTTCTAAACGACTACCACACTCTCGAGGGCAATCATGCTAGCATGTGGGCAGCTAGCCATCCATGCCCACATTACCCTCAAAACCCATGCATGTCTAAAATCACCAGATTAATAACAAATACCACCCTAAGAATATCCACATGGACAGTCCTGAGTACCTTCCTTCCATAACCCGCCTCCCAGTTGGCGTAGCACAACAGAAAATCAACTAATTTCTAACTGCTGAGGCTCAAACCCACCAATTTACATAATCCATGCGATAAATGAATGCGTCCGCCCCAGAATCAACAAAACGTAGCCTTTAAAAATTGAACAGTATTGAAACAGTAACTGTCACCCACATCTTCCTGCCCTCCTCCGCCTCCTCCCCCGGTGTTCAGACTTCAAAACTCTTCTTTTGCCGTTTCCTCCTCTCCCTCTTCTTGGGGCCTCTTCGTGGTGCCCTGGTAAACAACCTCCTCGTGCAGATCTAGGAACAATCAATCGTGTCAGATACTCACTCATCAATATTCCTGGCTCCCCCGCAGCCGTAGCAGAACACCTCGCCCATCACTACCACCCTCTCCCCAGGTTCTCTTTCCCCACAGATTTGCACGTCTTGAGATGGTCTTTGCCCCCTTTGCCCCCCCCGCTCTTCCCTTGTCTCTTTCTCCGGTCCGCTCACTCATCTCCACCCGTTTCTTCCACGCTTCACTGTCTTCTCCCTTCTTTCCATCCTCGCGTTTATTTATCTCTTCTTCTTACTTTCTTCCCTCTTGCTTCCTCCTACCTCCCCCTCGTTCACCACTCTCTGCTATATAATGATCTTCTCGTGTCGACCAACTACCTCTTTGAATTCCTGCACTTCAATATCGATACCTGCGTGTAAATTTCTCTTCCCAAGCCTCTTTCAACTGTACGTAAAACCTTTTTCGTTCTCATCTGGAATAAGTACGGGGCGAAGCGAATAGCTCTATGAACCTTGGCCGCGGACTATTGTCCTGACCGCTGTCCCTCCTGTCCCTTCTTCAAGATTCATAACATCTCCTAATCTTCTCCTCCCTTGAAGATTCTGTAAAATACCATTTTAAAATATCTCGTCTACCACGCTCCCCCCGTCCTCTCTCCGCTTTATATTTCCTCGTGGCTTTTTTTTTTTCCTTCATCCGTCTCCGTCGCTTCCCCCCCCCCGGCCTTCTCTATGGCCCGTCTCCAATCAGTCTGTAGTGGCGAAACGCACCTTCTTTTCTGCTCCTCTAAATCCTACTGCATAACTGCAAATATTTTCTCCATCCCTGCACACCATTCTCAAGCACTGCGGGGTCCCTTTCCTCCTAAGAAAGCTAGAGGAATTCATGCTTTATGACTTCTCAATCGTACAAACTGGCCTACAGACGGACCACCCGTTCTCTCGAACTCCCTGGGCAATTTTTTTGTCATACCCTGCTGTGCTACGCTGCGTAATACGGCATCTAAATCACTAAATACCCTCACGCCTGAGGTTCCAGCACCCTCACTGAGTCCCCCTCTGGCTGGGCACTATTTCCACCGTGGTCCATCCTGAAAAAAGAAATAAAACTTAACTCAAACCTCTTCTCTATACATATCACTCAATATTGTTAGATTTTCCTCATGACTCCGTCACTCTTGATCTAAGTCAAGTTCAATCCTGAATCTAGATATCCAACCCGACGATAGTGTTTACATGAATTTCCTCCTGAAAGTCGTCACCCCCCCAGGAAACTCATACCACCACCCACACGGAAGTCCTTGCATTCTGACTACCCCAACCAAAACCTCAAGTTCCCTTATCTATATCTAGTATTAATGTTGATTGCTGCACTCTCTGAGGCTCCAGAACCTTGTTCCTAGGCCTCTATACCAAATGTACTCCCTCAATTTTCTTAATATAAATATCACATAATAAATAAAATTGTCAACACCGAACCCGTAGGTAGCTGGGACACCACCTGTCCTAAACACCTCGGAAAACCTGCAGCAGTACACGTAAAGATCTCTCAACCTCCATTCATCAAATAGCATACGCCAGCTCATTCTAATCTTATACGATCTTCAATCAGCATACATCCAAATATCTCTTAGTGTCAAACAACAAAATAACTCTGCCTATTTACAAAATCTTTAACCCTTCTCACGGGTAATCCTCACTAGTTCAATCAAACGGCTGCCCTGACCCTCCAGTCGTCCAGGAGCTCCTTAAAAACTTAATTATGTTTGGGGATGAGGAACACTTCCTCACTAAGGTAAATAACAACTAAATAAAATAGCTTGTGGTGGACATGAATATTTAATGCATTTGTACGTATACAGTAACATTTCATATTCTATAACATAATCATATCGTACTGGGTAAACATATATTTTCACATCTGTTAACACAAACAAATCATATCATACATAAATCATCTGTTATCAACTGTAGTACTGAAAACAACGCCAGAGATCCTTATAAGTTTCAAGATATGATTGACATTGCGATATTTATGCTACTATATATATATAAATGTAGTTCATTATCTTTTTCAATGTGCGAACTATTAGTAAAATAATTTCTACTCATCTTATTTTATGTATATTTATTTTAAAAAATTAATGTTTTTAAATTTTTCTATCCAAGCTTACCCAAGGTAAGATATGCCAAAACATCCCCCAGGGCGTAGCGCAGGTGGTCGGCGAATAACCGGTGTGCCTCGCCGATGTCAACCTTGGGCCACCTGGGTCGATTCCTTCCCTGACTCCTGGTTTACCTCCTCGTGGTGATATGAGGCCGGATCCCGGGGCGTGGGAATAGTCACGACCATTGCGGACCGTTACAATGGACGTTGACGGGCGTGGACCCAAGGCGAATTCAAAAAAAAAAAAAAAAAAAATATGCCTCATATTTAAACTAATTTAAATATCTTGAATTTTTATTTCTTTATTTATTTATTGTTGAGATTTGCACTTTTAGGTGTGGCGATCTCAACTTTATTTGGCTAAAAAAAATTTGAATACTACTTATTCAAAGGAATATTGTAATGTTAGTTTATTTCCTAAAAATGTTAATACACACTCTTATCAAATAGTTCGAGATGTATCTCGTACAGTTTAACTTTCTACTTAGAATATTTGTTTTGGCATGATTTTATTTAGGATTGATGTGAATTAACATTTTAGAGTTGAGAAAAAGAAAGAAAAAGAAAAATAAGAAAATTACTTCTATTACATTTAATTCTCTAGAAATACTTAAAAACAAAAATTTACTCGAATATAGTAAAAAATTAGAAATAACTAAATTTAATAATGCGTAAAACTAAAATTTTTTTTTCGAAACTCTATTTTTTAAATGACCCAAAAAAAACCTGCCCTTTTTTGTTTGAAACTCTATCCACACGTTGTCATAAGAGAAGGAAGGCCTTTTTCTATTCCATCGTGTATGATACGGGAAAGGCATCAGCACTAAGATGGAGTATCAGGGGTTCAATTCTCAGGTAGATACACTCACGGATCCATCGGACCTCTAGATGGTGATAATTTACTCTGTAAGCCAGTGGAAATCGTGATGGTAGAGTTCGCTCTGTGAGCCAGCAGTACCGTGGATGTGAGAGTTTCCTGTGGCCAGCGAGGACCGTGATGGTAATGGAGATGTGTCCCGGTGGTCGTTTGGCTGACACGTCCACTGATGTACGGAAGCCGTGTCCGCAGTCTGGCTTTACCCTATTAGGCAAGACCTAGGGGATGGATGTGTATCTCGTAAGTTTGGTGTTATACCAGGGGTCCGAGGCCTTATTGGTGGCTGAGTTTTCCTATGTAATTAAAAAAAAAAAAGGAGGGCCTTTTCTACTCCACAATATTGGCTAGGGAGCAAGCATGATAGATAGATGGAATGGGGCAAAAGACACATTGGCACTGTAGGAGAGTCGAGCTATACATAATGTGGTCTTTTTTTCTTATAGCATCAGCTGGTTCTCCAAACTCCTTGCATATGTAACAACAAAAAGCCTAAACATGCTTGGGGGACGATGAGAATATAGAGACAACCCTCTTCCAATATTTTAGGAAATCATACACTTGGAGGGTGAAAGTTGAATAAATCAAATAAAAGAAAAACTTTTGGCATATAAATCAACCTTAAAACTATAGTTGCATGTGAGAAGGAGTTTAGATGAAAATGGACACTTCCTATATGTGTGGACACAGACGCATGCTCACTATACTAATAATAATAATAATCATAAGAAGAATAATAATAATTAATAAAATAATAATATATAATATTATAACTTTTGTCCCGACGACATAGGACAATACGCTCAAGAGGTCTCAAGGTAGGATAGAAAGAAGACGTGATCCAAACGCACCTACCGAACGGAAGTGAGAAGAAAAAATAGGTTTTTTTATATTGGTGTTAGTGGAACACATGTCCTGTCCGTGCGATGACCTGTTGTGTCACGCCCATGAAATTAATTCCACAAATATCATAATATGACATCATCATCTATTTCTGATACCGACACACACCATATCTTCGGATCCAATGAGTCCAAAGTAATATCATCTCATAATTAATTTAAACTGTAATGTCCTCAAAATTCTTGATTTTTTTTTATACATTATATTTCCACATCCTAGAAGTGGGAGCCCAAACATCTCAATCACAACCAGTATACATATATACAAAACAACACCAGAATCCATATCTGTCAAACTAATCTCCATACAAAACTGCCCTTCTATCATCCTCTACTCAAAAATATACCCATTTCTGTCAAAAACGCACCCTAAACCAGGGTGATTAAACACCCTCTTTTTTTTAGCCGTGAACCTGATCTACTCACCTAACTGGCTCACCTGAAAAATGATAATAATGGGGTAAGTCGACACTTAGTACGTGGAAATATGCTACTTAAATAGGTGTTGTGCAACTAGTTTAAGAATACTTAAAAATAGTAACTGAACTGAATGCAATACTAATCTTAACAACATATCTTTCTTCTCAATTAAATATATTGTATTTTTTTTTTTTTTTTTTTTTTTTTTTTTTTTTTTGTTTTGGTTTTTTGTCTATGTTTTCCTACTTTTCATACTGATAATATCATAATATACTCATCATAAACTGTAAAACTGTATACATATACATATCTATTCTTTATCCCTGGGACTCTGTACGTCATGATTTGACCCTTTATTACAGGATTGTGCGGCCCGTAGGGGGACTTTATCTGGTCGGCCCTCCAGATAAGTCAATATACTCTACACTACCTCAGCCCGGCCAAACTGCATCTCTCCTAGGCGCGGGACTCGCTGCTACCTCGTCATAACGGCCCCCTCTACCCAGCGTACTGGGGGAGCTGCATCCTCTCCGAGCATGGTTAGACGGTACTCACACACTATCTAAGATATGTGCTTGCACTCTATCTGTATATAGCAACAATACCGTGCTCTGTAAACTGTATTTGTACTGTGTCTGTCTATAATCTTTCCACAGGGATTGATACTATATAACTATATACATATACACTCTTTTACCGTTTCCGTCATATTTCCAAAATTACCATAACTCTATCTTTCTGTTCTATATATTCTGTAATTTCTGTATACTGTATTCGTAGCATCTTGATGCTACCTCTATATATATCTGTCTGTATCTCTGTCTATATACTTTGTCTATATACTCTATATGTTATGGTAATAGGAAACATGACATGCTATAACTCTATATTACTGTTCTGTGTAAAGCTGTATTATAAGTACTGATCTAAGTAACTGTAAACATGTGTATATATCTATGTACAAATCCGTTTCATGAAACTATTCATATAAAAACTGTATATGCATGCACATTCTCTGTATAATCTCTGTGAATATATATATATCTGTATATTCTGTCTAATCTCATATACTGGAAAAACTATATAAACTGTACATACTGTCAATAACTATGTATTCAGTATAGTATGATACATTATAAAAGCTATATAAATTTCTTCATCACATGAAAATCCACTCAGGCCACACAACATTTAAATTCATATTCTGTAAATACTGTATAATAAACAGGAATAAATATGCGTCTATGAAATCTCTGTCAATATTATAAAAACTCCTAGCATAGCATATTTGTAACGTCCCTCAATTTCTTAATATAAAATATCACATAATAAATAAAATGGTCAACCCGAACCCGTGGGTAGCGGGGACACCTGTCATACACAGCGGAAAACCTAGCAGCAGTA